>NC_056746.1:1149589835-1149889835 GCF_019279795.1 Protopterus annectens
GGAGACATGGGAACATCGCAAAGAAAAACAGTTAACATCTGATAACAGTATAAGTGTTACCAGAGATGTTTTGGTGATAAATTCAGTACTATATTGATTACATCCTGTTAATTAACAATATATAAATCAAATCACATACAATGCAGTTATGAATAGGGTTGCCACCTTTTCAAATGCCCAAAGTGGGACATTTTTGGTACAAATGTCAGATTTTGCAGGGCAAAACATACTTACGGTCAGTACAAAGGACAGAACTTCACTTTTTTGCCTAAATAAAAGCTTATTCTTTGGCATTTTAGTTGCTTATTCTGTTTCTTATAACATTTAGGTGTTTCAGATACAGAATAACTGTTTTATGGAACTATTACATAAACTATAGGAAATATCTTTGTCCTAAAATCTCAGGACATTTGCCATTTTTTCGATTTCTTTGCAGGACACAACTGCTCAAAGAGGGACTGTCCCTTGCAAAGTGGGACAGGTGGTAACCCTAGTTATGAAGGGATGTGAAACTGTGAATAACTGTTAAAACACCTGTGAGGAGTTGACATTGTAAAAGTTTTCTCTAGCTGGCTGTTCCTTATATTATTGCCTTCCAGATGTTTTTTGGAATTCTGAGCACCATAAATGCATACTTCTCAACTTATTAGCACAAAAAATCTGGACCAAGACAAAAATAATTGGGGGACAAATGCCCAAAAATAGGGACACATTTTGAATGTTGCTCTTATAAACTTGACAGTTGGTAGAACAATAGGTTTTATATTGGCATGCATTTTCTGATGGATATGAAGTTTGAAGTTCAAATGTTTGTCATGATGTAATTGCTTCACTCCTCAATGATTTCCAGAGAACCACACATTTTATGAGGAACATACCAAAAATATGAGGCAAAAAATTGAACAGTCTACAAAAATCGGGACATTTGAAAGGAATGCATAAATGTGATTTGCAAAAGAGGACTGGGAGGGTGGCCTAATGGTTAAGGTGTTTGCCTAACAAACACAAGGTGCAGTGTTTGAGTCTCACAAGGGATAATTGGCTAGGCTTAAAATGGCTCACAAGGGCAGTTAGCTTAGTACTAACCTATGAACCTATGACTGTAAGTGTGAATATGAGGGATCACGTAGTAAGTCTGAAATTGCAGTATCTAGGAGTATTTCCTCTATACTAAGGTTCATCGATCTTTGAGGTAGAATATAAAATAGGAGGGGTGTGGAAGCTGCAGAACATGCATATCAAGGGTGTGTGAATACCAAGGGGGACAAAATTACTAAAAGGAGTAAGAGCAAGTTTTAGAATTACAGTCTGTTTGAATCATAGTTTAAGTTTTTAGGCGTTGAGACTTGCACTATTGAGTATCACACCTCTGACAAGGAGCTGGATTTTTCCATTATGAGCTACTTTTCAACTAAAGAAGTAGTATTATCTTTACGTCATCTGTTAAAAGCCATCACTGTTGACAGAATCCTGTCCTTGAGTTCTGATAAAGACATACAGTTTCAACACAGAGGCAGCTGCAGAGTAATTCACACAAAGAGAAAGTTAACACACATCCGCAGAATACACCTTAAACAGGAAACCAAGTGTTTCAGAGATAGGTTGAGCAGTGTGGTGTAAAAGGACCATGGGGCATTTCAAAAGTTCCATGACAAGTAAAGCAAATTTCTGTGTTAATTATATGAGCAGAAATAATAAAAATAAATTGCTGTAGCTTATTTGATTTGCCTTTTCTGGATCAATTTGCGAGTGCTGATTCAGCTACATAAGCATATGGTACATTTTGCTGACCCCTTCCACCATTGCCTCCCAGGAAAACATCTGCCAGTAGAGGTTCCACGATGATCATGGTCCATTTTCACACAAGTGCATTGTACTGTTAGTAAAATTGAAAAAATGTGTGTGACCATAGACATGCTTTAATTTTGAAAGAAAAAAAAAAGACAAAATGTCAAACAAATAATTTAGAAGATACAAGAACATATAGAGCAAGTAACATAGGACTTTTTTTCACATCAAATACAGAGAATCAGGAAGAGCAGCAAAGACTGCAAATGCATAAATGCCCTATTGCATTTAATTGAAAGCAATTACTTTAGATCCTAATAGGTAACCAAACTTTTATTTATTTATTTTGACATTTGTTAACTGGGTTAGTCCGACTGAGCATGAGCCCATTTTCAGCAGAGACCTGGGGAAGAAATCTCCATACAGAACACTTATCAAGCAGAAATAACCGTAAGTACAGATAGTTTCAAATAACACGACAGACCCTAAATACAGAGGTAAAAATAGAAACCAATAAAATCTTTAATACAAAACAAAAATAAATAAATCAAACAGCAGGCAGTGAAGTAAATGAATAACAGAAGACATATGGTGGTTACTAGAGTTTCTTCTAAATCTCAAAATACAGTACCAAGTAACACAAATCATTGTCCTCTGGGGTAAAGGAATATGCAATCAAATATAAGCAAGTAGAGTCGACAAAGGCAGTATCTATGCGGGACAGAGAGGACATCTGAAGAGAGGATAGTGTTATGCTTAAAGTACACGGAGTGGTTTAAAAAACGGATTGGCAAGAGGATTAGGAGACTCAACGTCATGAGGAGCAGCACAGTCAGAGAGATTAGTTGGGCTTTGGCAGGAGCAGATCCATGAGTTCAGTAGAATTTCTTCTAAAGCTTTTTTGAAGTTATGGGTATTGGATATAGTTCTGATGGACAGAGGAAGTTTGTTCTAGGCTGAGGCAACAGAGTAGCTGAATAGATGTTGGCCTATTGTTCTTTTGGTGTTATAGATTTCTAGGAGAAGCTGATCAGAGCTTCAGAGCAGGCAACTGAGAGTAGAAGGGGATAAGGGATGAGATGGCGGGGCAGGAGGTAGGTTTATTGAGAATGGAGTGAGTAAGGAGCAGCTGAGCTAGTAGGAGCTGTTGAGGGAATTTTAGCCAGCTTAGGGATTTGAGAGAAAAGCAATGATGTGAGTTGTAGGGTTGGTTAGCAGTGAACCTAACAACTTTGCTATAAGTGAGTTCAAGCTTAGACATTAGAGAGTAATGTAAGATGGTTATGATCGGAGAGGCATAAAGTAGGCATAGGCAAGGAAAAGTCGAGAGTCGTTGGAGAGGAATTTTTTGTTTCTATATAGCAAGCCCAGTTTTTGGTGTGTCTTTTTTATGCAATTTTGGATGTGTAAATCAAAATTAAATTGGTCGTCAATTATAGCACCCAGGAGCTTGATGTGTGTTTCTACATTAATTACAGTGTTATCAAGGGATGTGATAGTAAATGAAGATTTAAGATGAGAAAGAGATTTTGTGAGAAAAATGAGAAGTTTGGTTTTTTTCGGGATTGAGTATAAGTTGGTTGTCATTTAACCAACTTTTGGTGGAGTTGAAAGAGTTTTGGGTTAGAGTGTGGAGGTGAGAGAAATTATCACAAGTAGAGATGATAGTGCAATCATTTGCATATTGTATGAGAGAGCAGTGGGAGCAGGAAGTGTGAAGAGAGTTTATGAAAATGTGAAATAGCAGTGGTCTTAGAATGGAGCCTTGAGGCACTACTGTTTTGACAGGGAGGAAGGGTAAGAAGAAAGAGAGCCACTTAACAGACTGCTGTCCATTGGTAAGGCATCTTGAGAACCATTCAAAAGTAGGTTATGAGAAGCTAAGATCAGACAATTTAGTGAGGTGTTTGGGGTAAGAGACTGTGTCGAAGGCTTTGGAAAGGTCTAGTTTATTATTGTCTCTGGCTTGAGCAATAGTATGAGTGAAGGAAATTAGAGCTGTAGTTGTGCTATGGTTAGGGCAGAAGCCATGTTGGGTAGGAGTGAGTAGATTTTCCTTATGAAGATAATCGAGGAGATGCATGTGCATACATTTTTCAAGACTTTTAGTGAGGGGGCAGAATGGCTATGGGCCTATAGTTTGAGAGATCAGTGGAGTGTCCTCCTTTGTGGATTGATATAGTGTCGAATTGTTTCCAGATAGAGGGGATGTAGATTCTTGAATGGATTAGTTGATTAGGATGGAGATAGGGCAAGCAACAGAGCTAGTTGCAAGCTTTAAGAAGAGGGGTGGTAGGTTATCTAATGAGGGAGAGCATGGCTTTAGTTTGTTTAGCAGAGATTTTATGTAAGCAGTGGGACAGGTTTGAGTGAGAAGGAGGTTTTATGACCAGAATGAGGGGGGAGGACAGTGAGACTATTCTGGGCTAGTTTGCTGATGTAGTCAATGAAATAAGAGTTGGAGATGGTTTCGAGGGGAGAGTTGTTAGGGCAAGGGTTAGGTATTTTAGGGCTACCTGGCTAAAGAATCTTATCAATAGTGTTCCAGAATTTTTAGGATTGCTTTGATGGTTTGTTTCAGGTTTTAGTTATAAGTTTTTCCTTATCATTATTGACATGTTTTTAGTGAGATTTCAGAGTTCTTTATAGGTTTGGAGGTGGATAGGGGGTTTAGTTTTAGGTCAGCTTTTCCAAGCATTATCGCTCTTGTACATTAGAGAGCAAGTGGACTGAGAAAACCAAGGTGCCAAGAGCGATTTTAGTCTGGTTTTCCTAAGGGGAGCAAAGGGAGTTAAGAATATCATGAAAACTTTTGTTAAATTTGTGTATGGCATCCTCAAGGGGTAAATATAAAAGGAAGGCCACTTTATGGAGGACAGTCTCTCAACTGAACACATCAGGTTTGACGTTAGAGAGTCTACTGCACTCTTTGTATTTGTGTGGTCTAATTAGATGAAGGGAGAATCTTTGAATGCAGTTGGGAAAGTGGTCGCTTATACAATCAGGCAGTGTTTTGAGGTTGTGGTATAGATTTGGATTGGCTACTAGGATCCAGTCTAGGATATAGCCATAACTGGTTGGCTTACTGAAGTGGGTAGGGGCTGAGATTAGTTGTGTGAAGCCATGGAGAGTAATACTAGAGTTAGAGGAGTCAGTGGACAGAGTTTGCCAGTTGATGTTTACATCACCCAAGATTATTGTTTCATAAGATGTAGTGGGAAATCCAGAAGAGGACATGTTCAAGAATGCGTATATTATTACCTGGGGGATATAAATAGTAGCAATTGTAAGTTTTTTGTGATTGTTCACAGAATTATCTATGAAACATTAATAATTGACACTCTTTTGTGTTCTTACTTGTGTGTGACCAGCTCCCTATTCCCCAGAAGGATGAACTGCAAGTACATCAGGGATTCCCCCTGTTACATCCCCACACTGGCCTAGTAATCAAGGAGCCTAAATCCTCACCACAAACATAGGAGAGGGATATTAACTTGGAATACAAATGGATACACTCAGTATTTCCAGATGCAGCCCTCGCTGTATCAAGCACAGTTTCCCATAACAGCATACAGGGAATACACTCAGTCTGGGGTCTGGATCTCTCTACCTGTCTCCATCCTGGTCCTCAGTAAGACTGTTCACTGCTACAGCTGTAAGGTTAGGTCCAAACCAAGTTTCACAGTGAACATGTCTGTGGAGCCAGTGCTTCATGTCCCTGCTCCAAGTAGCTGACACACACACATACACACACACACACACACACACACACACACACACACACACACACACACACACACACACACACACACACACACACACACACACACACTCTGTGAGATTTGATATTTTGCACAAACACACACACACGCACACCTGGGAAGCGCTGGTACATATTTACTTACTATGCCCTCTTCTGCCCAAAGTATAAGGTAGTTATCACTGCCACCAGACACTCCACAATCAGCTACCCTAAGGCCCTTAACAAAGGTGTCCAGTTATAGTCTGTAATATTAATACTAATACAAATTATAGTAGTTGACCAAGACAGCTAGGTCTTCTGGAGTGGCCCACACAGTGTCATCAAATAAATATAAGTACTCTCAAAGGTTGAATACTTTCTAAAAGGACCAACCACAATAAAAGCTTTAAATATATTTAATAATAAATAACAGAAGAGCATGAAAATACTGAATGTATATTTACAGTAAACCACAGAGTTCAAATCAGAGGAAATATTGAAAATAACACTGATGGACAGACTCAGATAAATAAAGAAAAATAACATCTAGATTAAGCTTCACTATATTTTCCTGACTGAATATAGGAGAATTACTGTTCCCTACTTACTTAATAGAGCAAGGCATTTGATATGGTGAATGGTCCTTCTTGTTGTCAGGCCCAAGACAGAATACTCAATACTGAGAGATTTCTCTTTGAAATATCTAAAATTTCCAGATGACTGGCAGAATGACCTCATCTGGTCACTTGACTCTAGGTTCTCACATTATTCCCCTTTGAAGCTTGAGACAGGATGTTAGCATAGATGTGATAAGATGAATATTTCAAGTTTTGCTAATGATTATGGCAGTGTCTGGGGCTTTTCCTCTTTTTACTAAGCTAATGAACAAAAGCTTCTTCTAGATATGCCTTCACTGGTCCAATTCAGAGCTGTGAGATAAGCACTTCCATGGCCCAACAGGTGGTCCAATTAACAGTATTTTTCTTAAAGTAAGAAGTATGCTAGCTGTTTAACCTCATCTCTTCCAGCATCCTTTGCTAACATATATACATACAGTCTCACATGTATATTCCTTCTCTGTCCAACAGTACCCACTGTTGAAACATTTTTAACACTAGCAACTTTACAAACACATTTTGATTTTCAAATGCCACACAGTTCTAATACATTTGTAGCATAAGCATCTGTACAAATCAATTTGATATTTAAATGCCATGCAGTTCTAATACATTTAACATAAGTATTTGTGCAAATCAGTATGATATTCAAATGCTATACAGTTCTAATACATTTGTAACACAAGTATCTCATATAAATCAGCTTGATATTCAAGGGATGTATCATGCCTTCTGTGGAAGGTTGGGCACCAGGCTGGCAACTCGACACTGTAAAACTCCACTGACAATCATGAGCAGACAAGATGATCCACTGTGGCGACCCCTGACCGGGAAAAGCCGAAAGAAGAAGAAGATCATTCTTTACAGAACTCCAGCTGGCTATACTGGCACTAGCCCACATCATCACATCTCTCACCCCTTTGAAGACTGAAGCTAGTGTTTCAAGTGACCCTTGAGAAATGTGGCTTGAGAGAAATAAGCCTATCTGGGAATATGTTACCCCATTCCCTGTCTTGACAGCCAATCTGCATTGGCATTGCTGAACCCACTACAGTGTTGTACTGTCATGTCACATGCCTGCAATCCTAACCTCCACCTTAATAACTTGACATTTGCTGGTTGGCTCTATATAGCCATGTTAAGGGATTGTGGTGTGTAACTACAGTGAATTTCTTTCCATACAGATAAGGCTGAAGTTTCTGCAGTGCCTATACTATGGCTAGACATTCATTTTCTACAGCTGCATAGCATTCATCCTTGTGTTGGAATCTATGGCTGAGATATAACACTGGGTGCTCTTCACCTTCTGAGGAAACATGGCTAACTACAGCCCCCACCCCATGATTTGAAGCATCCACCTGCACAACAAATTCCTTGCTGTAATCTGGACTGGCAAACACAGAGGGGTCCTCCCAAAGCTCCTTTAAACTTCTGGAATGCCTGCACACATGCTTGGGTCCACACTACCTTATTTGGTCTGTTTTTCCTTGTCAGGTGTGTGAGGGGAGCAGCTATTGTACTATAATTATGGACAAACTTTCTATAGTACCCTGCGGTCTCTAAGAATGTCCTCACCTGCTTTTTGGTGACAGGGCAGGCCATTCCTGAATGGCTTCCACTTTGGAAGGTTCTGGCCTGATCTTAGTACTCTCCTCTCTATGTCCCAGGTAGGAGACCTCTGCCATACCCACCTGACACTTACTGGACTTAATGGTCAACCCTGCCCTTTGCAGTCTGCTCAGCACCTCCCTGAAATGCTGAAGGTGCTCTTGCCAGGAATGGCTGTAGCTTGCAATATCATCCAGGTAAGCAATGGCATAATCTCCTGCTCCTGCTAGAATACAATATACCAGCCTCTGGAATGTCGCTGGGGCATTTTTCATCCCAAAGGGCATCTTTGTGAACTCATACAAGCTGAAAGGAGTCACAAAGTCCTTGATCAGACCAATATGGGTCAGATACTTAGCCCCACCCATCTTCCCTAAGGCGTCATCTGTCCTAGGTATGGGGTAAGCATCTGACTCTGTATGACTATTTAGTCTTCTGCAGTCCACAAAGAACATCCTTCTTTGGTACCAGCACCACTGGGGAGGCTCAGGGATTGCTGGACTCCTGGATTACTCCCAGGTCCAACATCTTCTGTATCACCTCCCTCAGAGTCTGTCTAACTCACTCAGGCACCCTGTAAGGGGCCTGCATGATAGGTCTTTGGGGTCCTGTATCCACATGGTGCTGCACCAGGTGGGTGCACCCTGGTTTCACAGTGAACATGTCCCTAAACTCATATAACACCGCTCAGATTTCTCAGACCTGGGTAGGAGATAGCCTCTGCGACATTGCTACCCCTTCCACTGAGGTGTCAGTCCAATCCTCACCAGGGAGATCAGTCACCAGATCCCCCTCAGACTCCTTCTGCCATCCACTGCAAATACTCAGTACAAGGGCCTCCCTAGGCCTCCCTATAATGGTAAGGCTTCATCATGTTAACATGGTACAATTTGTGCCCCTGTATCCTGCTTAGCAGTAGTACCATGTAGTTAACATCACTGACCTTCCTTACCACTTTGAAGGGTCCATCCCAAGCTGCCTGCAGCTTATTGTGTCTGACAGGAATGAGCACCATAACCTGCTGTCCCACAGTATACTCTCTTTTTTGAGCATTTCTGTCATACCAGACATTTTTCTGCTGTTGGGCTCCTGCTTGGTTCTCCTGGGCCAAGCCCATGAGCTCTCTATGTCTTGCCCTGAGATTTAGGACATATGCCACCACAGACTCCTTGTGGGATTCACACTCACCCTCCCACTCATCACAAATCATATCTAAAGGTCCCCTCACCCTATGGCCATACAGCAACTCAAAGGGTGAAACAATAGTGGCTTCCTGGGATACCTCTCTGTAAGTAAACAGCAGCTGGGGCAAATATATGTCCTACTTTCTCTCAAACTGGTCTGCAAATGCCCAGAGCATGGTCTTTAGTATAGAGTTTAACCTCTCCACAAGACCATTAGTCTGAGGATGGTAGGGGTTGGTATTTAGCTGCTTCATTCCACAGTGCTTCCACAGACAAGCCAGCAGTTCTGATATGAAATTGGCAAATCTGTCAGTCAGTATTTCTCTTGGGAAACCAACCCTCCTGAAAATCTCTAGCAAAGCATTTGCCACCCTTTCTGCCTCAATGTAGGACAGAGCCACTGCCTCAGGGTATCTAGTAGCATAATGCACTACTGCCAGGATATAATTCTTCCCTGTGGAGCTTGGGGTACTCAGAGGCCCCAAAATATCCATAGCTCCCCTCTGAAATGGCTCCTAGATCACAGGCAAAGGCATCAAAGGAGCTTTGACCTTGTCTCCTACCTTGCCAACTTTTTGGCACTGCTCACAGGTCCTGCAGTACCCTGTTACATCACTGGCAATCCCAGGCCAATATAAGTTCTGCATAATACATCTCTTGGCACACTTTATGCCCATATAACCTGCAAAAGGAATTTCATGAAATATGGCTAGAACTGCCAGATGGTAGGCTATGGGCACTACCATCTGCTATATTAACTCACCTTCTAGCCCTCCCTCAGGGGACCACTCTCTATACAGTAACCCTTTTTCTAGTATACAGATTCCCTTTTTCATTGAGAATCAGGTGCCTCCCTAGCTACCTCCCTCAAGCCTTGTAATGTAGGGTCTGAGAGCTGAGCCTGTCTCAGTTCTATCTTTGTGACTTTTCCCAGCTCCCCTTCCACAGAAGTCTGGTATCTTCTGACAGTGGTGCTTCACTGTCAGACTGGGTACTACCACTCACCTCTGCCCTTGCAGTCATCCTGTCCAAAGAACATCAATACCTACCAGCAGCTGTGGCTCATCTACAGGCTCACTGCTACAGGGTAGCTCCCTCTCTGAATTAGCCACATCACCAGTTCTGGCTTCAGGGGTGCAGTCTGTCTGGGTCTCTCCCCAGGCTTCTAGACTCACATGCCTGTCTCCAAGCCTGACTGACTATCACTGCACGAACACTAGGTATTGCATTATGAAAATCATTTTCTATCAAGACATTTGCAGGGATATCCTCAAACACACCTACTTGCTTGTTTCCTTTTCCACCCTCCCAGTCAAGGTGAACCCTGGCCAAAGGCATCTGGAATGGCATCGCTCCTAAAGCATTGACTGGAGTGGGCTGCCCAAGCAAGAACTGCTTCTCTTTAATCACTGCAAGCTTCACAATGGTTATGTCAGAGGCTGTGTCTCTCTTGGCAGTGGCCTGTTTTCCATCCACTAAGATAGGATACAAACTCTGGTGATAGTTTGGTACCCCTGTTGTTTCCATACAACTTACCACTGGCATTCTGTTATTCCCACTTGCTGGCTCCCCTACCTTTTGTTCCCCACCTTGCCTCTGTGGACATCTACATGCTATATGGCACCATTGGTTACATTTAAAACATTTAACCCTTGATTCTGGCCATGTACCTGAACTAGTGGCTTCCCCTGGTATTGGTGGACTCTGTTGGGGTGGTTTAGGCTGCCTACCATGGGTTCCCTTACATCCATATGCAGCACTGAGTATCACATTCCTGTGCAGTGATGCCCTGCTTGTTAAATATAGATCCCGTTTTTCCCCAGCTCATCTGCAGAGTTGCATTCTCTGTCTGCCAACCAGATTCTCATGTCCTCAGGCAAAGTGCTAAGGGCTTGTTCCCTCACCAAAAGTTCTGCAGGCCCTTCAAAAGTGGTGACCTCACACCCACTCACCCACCTATGAAAATAAGTGCTTAACTCAGCAAAATAATCACACACACATTCATCTGCCTTCCGTCTGTGCTCACAAAACTTTTTTCTGTAAGCTTTAGGTGTTAACTTAAAACATTCCGGCAATCATTTTTAGCTGTATCATAGTTAACCAATCAGTATCAGACAATTTAGAAACAGTAGTTACAGATGTACCATGGAGTAAGGGGGGTCAGAAACTGTACCCAGAGCCTTTGGTCAACATTATACTGTTTACATACTCTTTCAAATATATGAATAAAACTATCAAAATTATCACCCTCTGTAAATTGTGGAAGAAATGTACTGACCTTTGTTGCTTCTGGCGTTCAGTTATTCTCTTCCCCATGACCTCTATGACCCTGGTGAACAGTCAGCATCTCCCTCTCATGTTGATGCTGCTTCTCCTTTTCTTCAGCCTCCAAATGCCACAGTCTCTATGCTGATGCTAATTCCAAACATTTGGCCTGCACATCAAGTCTCTTTAACTCCAGATGGATTTTTAAGTCCTCTGAGGAAAAGTTGAACTGTTAATTTTCTGAGGGCTGCAAATTTAAAATCACCAGAGTGGTTATCCTCTGGGATGCTGGTCTGAGCTGTGACTAAGGCTGAAATAATTTCCTCTTTAGTCAGGTTGGCATACACCAGTCCTTTGGCTTCACACACCTTGGCCAACTGTTTCTTTATCAGCTTGTCATAATCCTCTGCTGACATCTTTGCCTGCTCTCCCTGACTACTAAACCAAACTAACAAAAATAAATAAATAAATAAATAGAAGTGTTGTAAAATGAAACTCTGAATGTTCACCTTGTGGCTGCTTGAGAGTACATCTTTAGTGACAACTGCTTACAGGCTATAGTAGTTTAATATCCACACCACTGCTCACCAATATGTGACATCTCCACACTGGACCAGTAATCAAGGAGCCTGAATCCTCACCACTGATGCTGGAGAGGGATGTTCACTTGCAATGCATATGGATACACTCAGTGTTTCCAGATGCAGACATGTCTGCATGAAGCATAATTTCCCTTAATAACATATAGGGAACACACTCAGTCCAGGGTCTGGATCTCTCTGTCTCCCTCCATGTCCCCAAGAAGACTCACCACTGGTACAGCTGTTGGGTTAGGTCCTCAGCTGAGTGTCAAAGCCAAAACCTCCAGGATCCTCTCTGTGAAACCAGTGCTTTATGTCCCTGCTCCAAGTAGCTGACACACACACACACACACACACACACACACACACACACACACACACACACACACACACACACACACTCTGTGAGGTTTGATTTTTCAACACACACACACACACACACACACACACACACACACACACACACACACACACACACACACACACACCTGGGAAAGGATAGCACAGATTTACCTGCTGCGCCCCCTTCTGCCCAGAGTATAAGGTAGTTATCACTGTCACCAGATACTCCACAATCCCTGAGGCCCTTAGCAATGGGTGCCCAATTATACTGTGTAATAGTAATACTAATATAAATTGTAGTAGTTGACCAAGACAGCTAAGCCTTTTAGAGTGGTCCACACAGTGTCAACAAATAAATATAAGCACTCTCAAAGGTTAAATACTTTCTAAAAGTACCAGTCGCATTAAAAGTTTTAAATATATTTAATAATAATAAAAGAGCATGAAAATACCGAATATATATTTACAGTAAAGCACAGAGTTCAAATCAGCGAAAATATTGAAAATAACATTGATGGACAGACTAAGACAAATAAAGAAAACAATATCTAGACTAAGCTTTGCTATATTTTCCTGACTGAATCTAGAAGAATTATTATTCCCTACTTACTTAATAGAGCAAGGTAGATGATGTGGTGAATGGTCCTTCTTGTTGTCAGGCCCAAGATAGAATACTCAATACTGAGACATTTCTCTCTTTGTAATATCTACAATTTCCAAGATGGCTGGCAAAATGACCTCATCTGATTACCTGACTCTAGGTGCTCACACTATTCCCCTTTGAAGCTTGAGACAGGATGTTAGCATAGATGTGATAAGATACATATCTAAAGTTTTTCTAATGTTTATGGCAGTGAATGAGGCTTTCCCTCTTTTTACCGAGCTAATGATCAAAGGCTTCTCCCAGACATACCGTCTTCGGTCCTATTCAGAGCTGTGAGATAAGCACTTCCATGGCCCAACAGGTGATCCAATTAGCAGTATTTTTCTTAAAGTAAGAAGTAAGCTAGCTGTGTAACTCCTTTTCTTCCAGTGTCATTTGCTAGCATATATACAAACAGTCTCCCATGTATATCCATTCTTTGTCCAGCAAACCCACTGTTGATACATTTTTTAACACTAGCAACTTTACAAACACATTTTGATTTTCAAATGCCATACAGCTCTAATACATTTGTAACTTAAGCATCTGTACAAATCAGTTTGATATTCAAACGCCATACAGTTCTATTACATTTGTAACATAAGCATTTGTGCAAATCAGTTAGATATTCAAATGTCATACATTTCTAATATATTTGTAACACAAGCATCTTGTATAAATCAGTTTGATATTCAAAGGACATATCATTCTTCACTGAACTCCAGATGACTCATATATATAAGAAGTGGGGCGAGTGCGGAGTGCAGAACCCATATCAGTGGGTGCAGGGTGGCTTGACACCCCCCCCCCGCAAAAACACTTTTTTGTGATTTTTTTTTTTAATTTCTAAATATTGCTCACATTCAGGATACATTGCTCATTTGTGATCACATTTGTTTGAGGTGATCGCAAAACAGTTGGATACTTGTAAGGAAGCCTTTTGTTATGTAATTTTTTTTTAAACTAAAAAGTGGTGTACTAAAATAACAAACCAGTGGGTGGAAGGGGTGACTTGCTTCATGAAGTCATCCCTTCTTAGTATTTTTTTATGTTACTTATTTTTATTTTATTTAACACTAGGTTTAATAAAGATGTTTCTTGTTTAAAAAAGGGGCAGGAATTGAATAATTTATGTAATGTTGCTTAGGTTATATAATATATAGCACTATATGGAAGTATAATGTTTGGTAATATTAATTTGTTAATACAGTTTGATTACTTTTGTATAAATGTAAAATTGCCTATGTCACAAGTGATAATTCAATAAAGTTGCGTTTTAAAAAAATAAACATTAATTAACCCAAGTAGGGCACTGATCACAGATCACTAATTTCAGTCTCAGCCTGCAGGGGTGTGGATGGGGGCTGTAACTGAAATACAAATGAGTAATATGTAAATAGCACAAGTATACTGAGATACAAAATGTTGAGTTGACAATAATATGTAGTGACATAACATGTAAATAGCATATATATACTAGAAGGACATATTATGTTTTTTTTATTTAGATCTAGTAGAACATAACATGGTAGATCACAGCATAAATATTAAAAAGTTTAATAAAAGACAGTGAATTATTTATAATTTGTTGTAAATTACATTTGTAAGGGAGACAGTATAACCAATTATGAAGTCATAACATGTCAGGGCATGTTATATTAACCTTCCCTACATATGGTCAGAATCCACCAAACAGTAAATTTGCATATCCCAATTCAGGTTAAATAACATTTGAGCAAACAATATTCTATCAGTTTTAACAAACAAAGTATAAGCAGTTCACACAATGTTGAAGGAGACATTTTATGTTTAAGTTATTAAATTGCAAAAACGTCAACAGTAAAAGTGAGATTGTTATGGTATAAAAGGAAGACGACATCTATATGGAATTTAAAGCTGGAAACATGGGAATTCTGGACAAATACTCTGTTCATTGGTTGCAGAGGAAAGTGCTGTAAAGGGCCACAAAGAAACTACAGTCCCAAAAGAACCAGTACTTCAGACAAAGGACAGAGTAATGAGATACATGTTATTATGTATGACCAATGAAATAATTTTGGGAGGACATGGCCCACACAGTATCAACAAATAAATATAAGCACTCTCAAAGGTTAAATACTTTCTAAAAGTACCAGTCACATTAAAAGTTTTAAATATATTTAATAATAATAAAAGAGCATGAAAATACTGAATATATATTTACAGTAAAGCATAGAGTTCAAATCAGAGAAAATATTGAAAATAACATTGATGGACAGACTAAGACAAATAAAGAAAACAATATCTAGACTAAGCTTTGCTATATTTTCCTGACTGAATCTAGAAGAATTACTATTCTCTACTTACGTAATAGAGCAAGGTAGATGATGTGGTGAATGGTCCTTCTTGTTGTCAGGCCCAAGATAGAATACTCAATACTGAGATATTTCTCTCTTTGTAATATCTACAATTTCCAAGATGGCTGGCAAAATGACCTCATCTGATTACCTGACTCTAGGTGCTCACATTATTCCCCTTTGAAGCTTGAGACAGGATGTTAGCATAGATGTGATAAGATACATATCTAAAGTTTTTCTAATGTTTATGGCAGTGAATGAGGCTTTCCCGCTTTTTACTGAGCTAATGATCAAAGGCTTCTCCCAGACATACCGTCTCCAGTCCTATTCAGAGCTGTGAGATAAGCACTTCCATGGCCCAACAGGTGATCCAATTAGCAGTATTTTTCTTAAAGTAAGAAGTAAGCTAACTGTGTAACTCCTTCAATTCCAGTGTCATTTGCTAACATGTATACAAACAGTCTCACAGGTATATTCATTCTTTGTCCAGCAGGACCCACTGTTGATACTTTTAATACTAGCAACTTTACAAACACATTTTAATTTTCAAATGCCATACAGTTCTAATACATTTGTAACTTAAGAATCTGTACAAATCAGTTTGATATTCAAATGCCATACAGTTCTATTACATTTGCATTAAGCAATATTTTTGTATCACCATTTGTGTGTCTATTTTCTAACATGTATAAATTTTTTTTTTTTGATGTTTGATTTGTTTGAGTTTTTCCTCGGCTCTCTACTGAAAATGGACATGTATCCAGCTAGACTAGCCCGGTTAACAAATGTAAAATAAATAAATAAATAAATAAATAAATTTGTAACATAAGCATTTGTGCAAATCAGTTTGATATTCAAATGTCATACAGTTCTAATATATTTGTAACACAAGCATCATGTATAAATCAGTTTGATATTCAAAGGACATATCATTCTTCACTGAACTCCAGATGACTCATAGTTTATATATATATATATATATATATATATATATATATATATATATATATATATATATAAAAGTAGCGGGGTGAGTGTGGAGTGCAGAACCCATATCAGTGGGTGCAGGGTGGCCTGAACCCCTCCACCGCAAAAACACTTTTTTGTGATTTTTTTTAAATTTCTAAATATTGCTCACATTCAGGATACATTGCTCATTTGTGATTACATTTGTTTGAGGCAATCGCAAAACAGTTGGATACTTGTAAGGAAGCCTTTTGTTATGTAATTTTTTAAAACTAAAAAGTGGTGTACTAAAATAACAAACCAGTGGGTGGGAGGGGTGACTTGCTTGTTGAAGCCATCCCTTTTTAGTATTTTTTTATGTTACTTATTTTTATTTTATTTAACATTAGGTTTAATAAAGATGTTTCTTGCTTAAAACAGGGGCAGGAATTGAATAATTTATGTAATGTTGCTTAGGTTATATAATATATAGCACTATACGGAAGTATAATGTTTGGTAATGTTAATTTGTTAATACAGTTTGATTACTTTTGTATAAATGTAAAATTGCCTATGTCACAAGTGATAATTCAATAAAGTTATGTTTAAAAAAAAATAAACATTACTTAACCCAAGTAGGGCACTGATCACAGATCACTAATTTCAGTCTCAGCCTGCAGGGGTGTGGATGGGGGCTGTAACTGAAATACAAATGAGTAATATGTAAATAGCACAAGTATACTGAGATACAAAATGTTGAGTTGACAATAAGATGTAGTTGACATAACATGTAAATAGCATATATACTAGAAGGACATATTATGTTTTTTTATTTAGATCTAGTAGAACATAACATGGTAGATCACAGCATAAATATTAAAAAAGTTTAATAAAAGACAGTGAATTATTTATAATTTGTTGTAAATTAGATTTGTAAGGGAGACAGTATAACCAATGTATTCCAGTCCAGGCTTTCTGTGCTACAGCCAATTGGCTGATGAAAAGCATCATTTTTTATTGTTTTTCTATCACTGAAGAAGGTTGTGCTATTTTTTGCCAGCCGAAACCGGTCTGACATGATGTTATTTTTATTATAATAAAATTATTCATTGGATCCTATCCATTTGCTGGCAATCCTTTGTTTTGTTGAACTACATTTTTGTTGTTGCTGTGCAGATTCCCACGCGCAGGAGAATTTTCTTTGAATAACCAATTATGAAGTCATAACATGTCAGGGCATGTTATATTAACCTACCCTACATATGGTCAGAATCCACCAAACAGTAAATCTGCATATCCCAATTCAGGTTAAATAACATTTGAGCAAACAATATTCTATCAGTTTTAACAAACAAAGTATAAACAGTTCACACAATGTTGAAGGAGACATTTTATGTTTAAGTTATTAAACTGCAAAAAAGTCAACAGTAAAAGTGTGATTTTTATGGTATAAAAGGAAGACAACATCTATATGGAATGGAAAGCTGGAAACATGGGAATTCTGGACAAATACTCTGTTCATTGGTTGCAGAGGAAAGTGCTGTAAAGGGCCACAAAGAAACTACAGTCCCAAAAGAACCAGTACTTCAGACAAAGGACGGAGTAATGAGATGCATGTTATGTATGAGCAATGAAATAATTTGGGGAGGACATGGCAATCCTTCTTATAGCACTGTTTGATAGTCCTGGTCATTACAAACAGAAATGATTGGGGAAAACCAAAAGGTAATGCTCGTTTTGGTGAAGTGAAGCCTAACAGTATCAGTACTGACCAAACACAAAGTATGTTGTCTGTACATACGTTATAACCGGTTCATATTTAAAACAATTTAACCAATTGCTCATAATAATAAAAGTGAACGGGAATAAATAATAAATGAACCCTTTACTGATTCCTCAACTTATTTAGGAACATAAACTGAATTTATATTCTCCCTTTTTCTGGAAACGAAAATTAACAGCAGTTTTTGATCTTGTGCTCTTAAATGTGGATCTTCTGTGAAACACTGTGACTTGTATTTAGTGTTATCTACCCATAAATACTTCAACATCTCAAATAAACTGATTATTTTAACACCTTAATTCTTCATTTATCACAGTATAATTTTTAACTCGAGAAACAAATTAGTGTTTCTGCTTAAGCTATAGGGAATTCTTTTTCTCCTGTTCTTTCAATATGTGTTGATAATTCTTGTAATGATCAACTCCATCACTATAGTAAGCTAAGCTAATAAATATAATACATAATAATAACAATATCAATAACAAATGGATAATATACAGCTTCTGACAAGAATATTAATGATTTTTTGTTAAAAGTGTCTCAGTCTCTTCATATCCTTTTTAAGGTAGGATAACACCAGCACTCTGTCAAACTCTGATAAGTGCAGCTGTTTCAGTGATAGGCCAAATAAGGTTATTAGTGGTGCAACCTTCTGTTATCTAGGCTCAGTACCCTGGAGTGTGCAGTAATCAGTCCTACTGCCTTTGTGATACTTCCCTAAGAAAGCTTCACTATGAAGAAGCACATGCCAATAACTATATCCATAAGTGCATTTAAATGAGGCCTTTCTCCATGGTTGCACCCGAATGAAAACTGAATAAAAATGTTTGCCAGCATTTGCATTTTGGGAACCATTTTATGTATCATCCTCCTTTACACTTCATTGTTTTCTACTGTCACAAGCATATTAATATATTCTGTCCTTATTCTGAAGTGATTTAATAATTTGTACTTCTATTAAATAACAGACGGGTTGCTTTCACTTTTACTTTCTTCTGTGATAGAGATCCCTACTCTGTGTGTGTGTGTGTGTGTGTGTGTGTGTGTGTGTGTGTGTGTGTGTGTGTGTGTATGCATGTGTGTGTATATGTTTCTCATGGAGACCTGTTCTACAGTCCTGTTTTACTAACTCAGTACAGAACTATGGTGACTCATTCTGCATCCTCCTTTTACTACCACTACACACAAAATATTCTTAAGGAATTTTCTTACTGCCATACAAAACCTTAGTGAAGTTCAGAACCCTCATTTTGCTGTAGCTTAGTTCTCCCACAGCCATATGTGAAAATATATTATTCAGTGATTGTTGGTCTCTTTTAAGTATTTTTGCTGCCACTGGCAGGTTTTTAAGTTTATCCATTCTATGACAAGTAACACATTTTTTTCAAAGACAGACTAGATGTCTAATGAGCAACCCCAGAATAGAGTTCAGGAAATTTCTGTTATGATCATATAGCTTGGTTAGGTATCTCCATTCCACACCTTACTTACCTAACCAATGTTCTGTGGGATGATCAGAAAGCTGATGGAATATTCTAGAGCTCCAGCAATCATTTTACTTTGTGAAAGTTATAGTATCATGTGCGGGTAGTCAATGTATTTCTCCGTACTGAATTCTCTTTATACTATGAGATCAGCACTGGGAAGTGGCCAGAATGTCTTCATTTTAAGTCTGGAAAGTCATGTATACATCACCAATGTACACTAACTAAATGTATTTTTTAGTGCCTTCTGGCATTGCTGCTGTATTTTTGACATTTAACAAAATAAAGAGAAACTTAAATCAATCCAGGTTTTGCAATGGAAAATATTAATGCAGAATTTTCCAGGTCTGAAAACATCTTGTAAATAGGATAGAAGCTTAGATAACATATTATGTTATTTACAGGAGTTTTATTTAAAAACATATCTGCTTGTTTACTTTAAAATGTATTTCCACACATAGAAAGCTTTACAGGTGATCTATATTTATGTGACTGATGATGTATTTATGTCCAAAGTTGGCAGTGAAAGTCTTCAATGCAACCCATTACATTTTTTTTTGTATTTACAGAGATGATTTTATGACCTGTTGTTCTAGTGCACAACTAAGATATACTGTCACTAAACGTATCCGTATATGTCCTTAATTGCAATCATAATCCCAAATAAAGTTTCTTTCAGTTTTTAACTCTTAAATTACCCAAAACAGGCATAGACATA
Source organism: Protopterus annectens (assembly GCF_019279795.1). Classification (NCBI taxonomy): domain Eukaryota; kingdom Metazoa; phylum Chordata; order Ceratodontiformes; family Protopteridae; genus Protopterus; species Protopterus annectens. The sequence goes on from NC_056746.1 coordinate 1,149,609,872, forward strand.
TTGCAGTACATTATAAGTTTTTTTTTTCATTATGTTCAGTACAGACAGGAAATCTTTGAATATACCTGAGCTCCAGATTTCTTCTTGAAATTCTCTGGGCACCCAAACCTCAATTGGTTTTATTACCAAGCATTTAAAAATTCTAGTAGGAACAACCATTCTACATCATGCAGTTTCAGGAATTACTGTTGCTTGCTGAAAGGACTACATTTCAAAACAGTAACACTCATTGTTTGTCTTGTATTATTATTATTCATAAGGGTTTATTAACTAAATGTGAGACAAACCACTGAAGAACAAACCTAGATTTATGGTAATGCACTTTTATATTACACAGCAGATTACTATTTTTGTTGCTTTTTGTGTTCCCGATATAAGTGATACTGATTACAACACTTATTTTACAGAGACTTTCAACATGCAGTTCATCTTCCCCCTTCTAACCAGAAAATAACAGATCTTTTCAACAACAAAATGTTCATTTCTGACAGTGCATTTAGTTATTAAGCATTAATTGTGCTCTAAACAAAAGTACGGTAGAGTTAACAGGAGCAAAGCAGTTGTCTTTAAATGTTTTTAGATACATTTTGCTGATGAACTGCGAAAAGTCTTGAAGTCTCGAGTAAGAGCAATGAAAAATAGATTCAGCAGGAAAATGCAACAGCTAAATCATTTATAAAAGCACATGCTGATATGCAGATTATTCAGCACTTGGCTATCATTAGTTCTCCTTTCTAGCTAGAGGATGAATGAATTAAAAGTTATTTTGGCATTTAGAATAACAGACTTTGCAGCATCAACAAGCAGTCAAAAATCAAAATAGTTTCTTATATTAACTTCCTATATGATCTGGTGAACTCTAGTGAATTGTTAACTGTGCCATCTTTTCTAAAAGATAAGGCAAAATCTGACCCACTTATATTTAAATATTCAGAAAAGAACAAAATACAAACATTTTATACAACAATAAAGTACATCCGTAATAAGAAAGGCCATTGTACTTCATACAAAGATATATATTGCATTTCCTGATTTTGCAACTTAGTTTATTTTAGTACTTTTGTCCGTGTTCAATAATTTCAAAACAAAACTACAGTTAATATAAATTGCTGTGGAAAACCTAATGCTTCTGATAACTCAGCATCTATATGAGATTCTTAAAGAAAGTAAATTTCCTCTTTGTAAGAATTATTGAAATAGATTAGGATCTTTACCATATGATAGAACTCAGCCTCACTGATAGTGGAATATTTATTTAGATTTTTTTTAAAATATTTGTGGCAATTTATTTTCTCATAATGAAAAGATAGTACTGCATTTCTAAAAGCAAATTCATTTCATTGTCAATGTTCTTGTTTATTTTCAAACTATGCTCTCATAACAGTATCTTATATAGCACAAGACACTGTGACTGGGGAAATGGATACATAAAATGTTACTATCAGCAGAACTTTATAAATTATATTTACTCATTGAAAGACAGCAACATTTTATGTATGTAAACTGAAAACAGTACCTGAACATGATATATCTGAGATATGGACAGGTTTGTGGCTTGTGTGGTTTTTTTTTCAATCATACATCTGCATTTATTATTTCAAATAGATGTTTAACTGATTATTTGCTCTGTGATCCATATCAGGGCCATTCCTGTTTAATAAGGAAATTCAGAGTCATGAGCCTGTAGCGAGTTGTTTATAGAACCTTAAATTATATGAAAAGAACTATAAACAATATATACTTCAAGAACCACACAGGTAAACGGCTAAATATCAGACTGCATTTATGATAAATTAAGATGAATTTTTTCATGTGGTCATTTTTGCCTCCATTGTATTATTGTAATTCTGACTGTAGTATGCCTGTATTATGGTACCATCCTTGACACTTTTCAGCAACATACATCCGTACTGTAATATACAGAGAAAATTATTTGAATGTCACTTCTAGGAAATGCATGAGCACTGAAGTTCGCTTGAAACAGACAGCAGTGGCAGCAATTTGTTTAGTACTGTAACTAAGTATTCATTTCATGAAAGCATAATTAAACAAACAATGAAATGGAAATGTGCCTTCCATAGAAGAGATGGGGAAAGCTCATTTAGTTGCTGTCCATCAACATATCAAGGATCTTCTGTTATCTTTCTGAGTCAGCAGGGCCCACATTTCATCCTCTAATCTGTTTTCTTCATTTCATGCCTCTGGTGCCTGCATGTTGTTTGCTAATCTCTACTGAGTAACGTGTGTGTACCTTGTCCCCCCTTATCGATTCTTCTAGCCAACCATGGATTTAGCCCTCTGGGTGCTTTCATGGCCATATATGGTTGAAACAAGGGCAGAAAACACTCCCTGTTTGTCAGGCGAGCCCCGTATGAAGTATCCATGTTGGGAGATGAGTATAGTTCAGATCAGCTGTTGCTAGTTAATGACGTTTCAAAAGTTTTTTTTAATAAACAGCGTATGCATCCAAACTATTGCATAGCTGCTTAAGCTACAAACATGGACAGATTCACTTCCTAAGAATTATTTCCAATGATTAGTATTTCAGTGTATCACCTTCCACCATTTTACTGCTATTTCTTTCCAGATTATGTTGCTATGCTACCTCCTTCCTCTGACTAGGACGGCAGGTAAGCACATTGTTTTAAACTAAACACCCGATCACATCATAACCTTTTTGTTCTGTTCTTTTTTATTAGCTGCATTTACTATTAATGCATGAAATTTAATATAATCATTGTCTCAGGACAAAATAATAATAATAAAAAAAAACAAGGTCCATAAAAAAAACAAAAACAAAGTATTAGCAATGTTTATATATTTATAATCAAAAATATTGTTTTGAATATAGTTAGGGTTTTCCTGCACCACATATCATAAAATACAAAAATCTTGCCTTAAATATGCTAGTAGGTAGAAGTTCCTCTCTACTGTCAAAAGTCGAAGCTTTCTGTTCCTATTCAGAAAGCATTTTGGAGTTTTCCTCTTCCCCTTTACCTCTAGCCTGCAGCATGGATAATAAAAAGGCTGCTTAGAATGATACAGCAAATACTCACACACAAGCCCGCACGTGCGCGCGCACACACACACACACACACACACACACACACACACACACACACACACACACACACGGACAATGACATAGCACATACACACACACACACACACACACACACACACACACACACACACAAACATGGACAATGACATAGCACATACACACACACACACACACACACACACACACACACATAAACATGGACAATGATATAGCACATACACACACACACACACACACACACACACACACACACACACACACACACACACACACACATGCACACACACACACACACACTAGGACACTAGGAGGCTTTAACACTAGAATTAAATCATAACAGACTGTATCCACTGTAAGGGGTGACTGTGTCATAGGACATCATACATCTCTCAGCTTAAGATGACTCATGCTTCCAACTACAGCAGAATATCCCTAACCAGCCAGCTGTGATTCAGGTCTCCTAAGTAATGGTTTAAAGCAGAGTCATTCATGTTGGAAAAGTACCATACTTTCCAGACCAGCCCTTATGTTATAATCTTTCAGAAGCATGTGTGCTAAATGATATGCGACTAGCACCTTCCATACCTGCATATGTTAACACTTCACCTGCATGCGCGCGTGCGTGTGTACACAAGTGTGCATGTATATAAAATAGCTGTAGCAATGTCCCAGACAGAATTTTAGCTACAGTCTTCAAACTGATTGTGATTTAAAAGTTGCAGAAAGAATTAAAGCTTGGAGATGTTTGCAGGGTTCTGCAGATGAGAAGAGCCTGCTCAGCATGTAAAGGGTGCTTATCCAGAGCTTTATTACAACAATTCAAACTTCAGTGAATTCTATTTTGGTCCTATTCAACTCCTCAATTTAGCAACAGATTCCTAAAATAAAAAAGTGATGGCAAATGTAGCTTCTGAAGTGTGCTGTGAAGAGATTGAAGTAATACCTGGTAAAAAGACATCACGATAAAAAGTGACAGAGACTTTCTTTCAAGAAGAAAATATATTTTACCAGACAGAATATGTTAACATCTAAAACTGCTCTTGCCTTAAAATGGTTAATAGTGAGTATAATGATACATTTTTAACTGAAACAAAAACATATGCCCACCTAAATACTATCCTTTTTTTGAGTCCAAGGTGGTTGACACTTCCAAAATGGTATCTGGTGAACCCCTCACCTTCCAGCCTGTTTATTAATATATACTACCTGCTAGAAGCAGCATATTTAGTGACTGGTAAGGTACATAAGAAGACCTTACTGTGATGTTTCCAATAGTGGCTCACCTATATAGTAGTGCACGCTCATGCTTCGATTCTCACACAAGAGTTATGACCAACTAGGCATATTATCTGGTACTGTATTTTGCTAATATGGTACTCATCCAAAATGAAATGAATGAATATTTGTTTGAAATTCACAACTGCCATCAGCTAGAACATCTTGTAGTTCTTTTCTGTCTTTTAAACACACAGCAAATTTATTATTATTATTAATCATTTCCCTTTAAGTTGCCGCACTTTCTCTTTCTCCACTAGTAAGGTGCAAAGGTCATGTTCTTCCTTTACTAATCACTGCAACATCTGTGAAAGAAATGGTACTGCTGCTTCTAAAATGTTTGATGTAGTATAGATGTCTGTTGGTACATCCTCTTATTTCTTTAAAAACAAAAGTGGGCCAGCTCCATTGCCCTAGCAGGGCAAAGCCCTGATTACAAAGCAAGTGACCCAAGAAGTTAGCTTAACAGCTCAGGCACCCGTTGTGAGTTGGAGAAGGGGAGGAGAGGAATGATGAGGCTTAGCCTGCTTGCTTCTTTTCAGGGAAAGGGAAAAGGGCCATTTTCTAGGCATATTCTCTGTGTCTGAATCTCTGGTGGGGATTAGGGATTACAGGAAGGGTGCAGTCCACAAAGGGGACAGATCCACTTGATTACACTGCATACAGAGGTACAAATATACATTGCAGAAAGGGACACTGTATGTCCAACTCTATGGATAGGAAAGGGCATAAGTGCAGAAAGTAGGGCTTAATGAAAAGCTCCACTCTCCCAGCATACAGATGATATCTCCCACTCACGTGAGTCCATCACAGGGAATGAAATGGCTGAAGGTCTTAACCAGGGGAAACAAAGAATCAGTATAGTGACTGAGTGTGCAAGATTTGATTTTCAGTGTGAAAAGAGTGAGACCCCCCCCCCCCCAAAAAAAAAAGAAAATGATTAAGCAATTTATTGCCCAAATGTTGTAGCTTAAAATTTCAGGGAATAGTTTAGGTATTTATATGGCTTGGACTGGTCTGAAACTGTTTTGTCAAACTACTTGTTTTGTCAAAGTTTTCGCTGTACATGATTATGGTTTAAAAACTTCAAACTAAACATGGCTAGCTTTATCACACTCTGGATGTGAAATGTGACATTAATATATAAGAAGAAATACAACAGATACAAAAAAGTAAAAGATATTTTTCTCAAATATAGAAATAAGAATCTTTTTTGAAAGTGGAGTGCTCTTCTTTGTAAATGTTTTACAAGAAAACATCTTGCAGTTATGATATATGATACATACACATATAAAACCACCAAATACTATATAACTTTAAATCTTATAGTTATATGTTATATACACATATATAACCATCAAATACTACATAACTTTAAATCTTATAGTTATGATACATGTTTTTTTATATATATATATATATATATATATATATATATATATATATATATATATATATATATATATACATATAAAACCAGCAAATACTACATAACATTAAATCTTATAGCAATGATATATGTTATATACACATACAAAACCACCAAATACTATATAACTTTAAATCTGTGTTATGCAATAGTATTCATCTGTTTGCAACAAAATGAGGGAGTTCAGTCCTGGATAAAACAAGACACCATATGAAATATTGATATTTTCTTAAAGCTTCCTTATTCACCTCTTCCCCCAATAAATTGAAATCTGTTTCAGATTCAGCTTTCTAAATTTATAACCTGTCTTATCACATTCCTAGACTTTAATGTTCACATGCTAAAGCAACAATTTGTTTTCCTGTTTTACGTCTTTATCAGTTTCTAGTTTTCAAAGTATAGCTATATATTGTTGCTCATTTTACACTGAAGTAGCCATACTGCTAAAGCCTTGAGAAATTTTATAAAAACATGTTTCAGATAGCTAGACAGTGTACATCCACTTATTCCTACCTTCCTCCTTCACTTACTCCCTGCTTATATAGTCCTATGTGTCCGCACACTAGGAATCATACCATGTAGGCCCTTACATCTGTGTAGACAGGTAACATTCATAGCTGAGAAGTTGCCAGGTTACCAAAAGCTACCAGTGTTTAACCTTCACACTGACTCTTTAACCTATATTTTAATCTTATGTGCAGTAAGCAATCATCTTACACTTTGTCTGCATAACCCACTTACTAGCTATGTGTACCAATTTTCACTTTTTTCGAGGTTACAGTCTTCAGTGATACTTGTTCTGTGTCATTTTTTCTGGCTACTTCATGGTGTATCCACTTGTATGTATAGTCAACTGAAATTATCCTCAGACATATTTGTAGATTTTTTTCTTTTTTGTTTTATTACCCAAGGTCCAAATAATTGAAGGGCACAGGTTGTTTATTATTTCACTGTCAGGATATTCCCATGCTGGGACACTGCTTATGCTACAGTACCATTTCTGCAGTGTTTACTCAAAACCTTCTCACTATAGTGTTTTAGTTGTCATATCTACCTTGTTCCAGAGTGGTCACTGCACAGCAGAAACATGTTAATGAAGTAGGATTGGACAGAGCGATCTTATTAACTGTGTAACTAGGAAAATTGTAGGTTTAGAACCCCATGCGAAACAAATGAGTGGTGTATGCAGAAAGAGCAAATTGCATAGAAATAAATGGAATTTGTGGGAACAATACCTGCAGAGTAACGTTCTGGAGGTGGAGTGATGCTTGAGAAATGGCAGGAAATGAGCAGTTTATGTAATGTTGGTGTGAATTACAGTTGTTATCAAGAAATAAAACATATATGTAATCTATAATGTAAGTAAATGAAAAAGATGTTAATATGGTTTGTTTTCTAGTAATGTTATGTGTGACTATGCCTTAAATGATAATTTAATAAAGGTGTTTAAAAAACTTCTCATAGCTCATGTTGATCAAGTTAAAGCAACGAATGCTAATACCGCACTGGAAACAAGAAGCCACATGTCATTTGCCTGTCTATTCTGAAAAGATAATGACAGAAATGCTAGGTGGTAGCTACAATATTCATGGAATCTTGTTTTCACAAAAGGAATTCAACAAACTTATTTTAACTTGACTGTTTATACTTAGAAGTAGAAAACATTTCCTTTTTTATATGATGTCCTGTTTTTTTATTATTTTATGTCTTAAAAATGTTTTATATACTGAAAGGAAGTTTTCCTTTAATATGCGATGTCATCTGAATGTTAAGCATTTGGTCTATGCAAATGGGCACTGCTTTGGGATTTCCTATTGGTGAATTTAAACTGTTTTAATTAATCGTATGACTTTATATGATGTACGTTTGTGTGTCTTACTATCATTACGATCTGATAAAGCCAATGTCTATTTGGTGAAAGTGCTTACTGACTTGCAAATATTTTATTAAAGTGTCTAAACTGTTGAACAGTTTTGTTGGATATTTTATGTGTGCCATGCTTCCTGCTGCCATATTGTGTTTTATTTCCTTTTTTTTTTTTTTTGTGCAGGTGGGGGGGCTATGTCCAAAATACAAATCTCCTTTGTGTACAGTACCATTAAGACATATTCAAGTTGCTGATTTACACTGTCCTTGCATGTCTGTGTGTACTGCCACATGTTGGAGTGCATCACATTAATACAAGAAGAATTGATTGAAGAGATGATTACAGAAACTAGTGGCATTCAAGGACCACACTGCCCTGGATGGAAGTACGGCGGGGGGATGCTGGTCTATTTTATTCAAAGGTAGTAATTTATAGAGAATATTAACTGATATGTATAATCAAACAAGACTCTCACTTCCACAAAATGACTTAAAAGCTAATTCAAAATATCAAGCCAAAATAAAACAGCATAAAGTATGCTGTACTTTACCAACCAGAGTCATTGGTGAAACTCCACATCTTAAACTGAATTATACAGAAAGTAGAGTATACACATGACTGCAGCAGTGGGATGTTTCATGGCAAGAATCTTGTTTGAAAAGCAATCTTGGGAGTCAAATAGCTGGAAATGGTGATAGGATGGGAATGATAATCTGTATGACTAGTATTTTCCTAAATTCAGCACCTAATGTTATTCTGGACCCTAACAGTGGCATAAGGACATACAGGGCCTTGTTCATAGGTAGGTACTAGGCTATTGGCCCTAGGACCTATATAAGCCTAGCCAAAAAGGTACCCTGGCTTTCGCCACCCAAGAAAATTATTTTCCTGTCCCCCTGTCGAGTAGAGCCACAGAAGTGATCCTCAGGGTGAATTTCCTATCTCTCATTCAGTCATCAAGATTTTTCTTGAAGAGTGCTAATGAGGAGCTTTGTTTGATATAGATAGGTAGTTTGTTCCAGAGTATGGGAAGTCTCTGGGATAGGAATCTATCCCTCCAGCATGTTCTGTTTATTGTGGTGACAAGGTTTAGATCCTTATAGCATGTAGCCCAGAGGGATTGGGATTTCTTTAAGTGGATCATGTCCATCAGCTCTGGGTTTGACATAGCTTTGTATGTTAGGCAGAGATCGCCTCTGAGTAGGCGATATGCGACGGAGTAAAGCTGGAGTTTTTTAAGACGGTCTGCGTAGGGCATCTGATTGATGCCAGTAATCCATCCTCTTTGTGAGGTATTTCTGTGGCCTTTCCAGTTGTTGTAGATGTCTTGTGAGGTACATACCAAAAGGGGCATTGTACTCTATAATGGGTCTAATGAGTGACGAGTAGAGGGGAACAATTACCTCTTTTTTCCTGGATGAGAAACCTTTTGTGATGAGGTGTGCCACGTAGAAGGATTTCCTGCCTACTGTAGTGATGTGATTATCAAAGGAGAGACTACTGTCAACCAGTGTCCCAAGGTCTCTTATCACACTTTTGGTGTTAAGTAGACTACCACCTATGTGGTAGTTCATGGGTACAGAGTTTTTACCAAAGGGGATGACAATGCACTTTTTGGCATTGAGCTTGAGGCCATGGCTTTGACACCAGGCATGTCTCAGTGAGGCCCTTTTGTAGGATGTCCACATCATTAGGAGTTTCGATTATGGCTCCTAGTTTTCAGTCATTTGTGAACTTCATTAGCCAAAGACCTTCTGTGTTAGCCTGTACTTCAGAGATGTAGATACCAAACAGGAGAGGACTGAACCCTGTGGTACTTCACTTGTCACTGGTCTGAATTCGGATTTGGAGTCTGCTACTTTCACAGTGTGGGTTCTGTCAGTGAGCCAGTTGGCAACCCATCTTGTGACATAGGGAATTATACCTAGTTTAGTGAGTTCATCTATAATTCCAGAGTGGAGGGTGGTGTTGAAAGCCTTGGCGAGACTTAGATAGGCTGTGTGAATCACCTTACCTTCATCTACGGCTTTGGTGACTACTTCAAAAAAGTCTAGCAGGTTTAGGAGACATGATCTGCCTTTTACAAACCCAAACTGGATGGGGTCCAGAGTTTGGAGATTGCCAATGTCATTGTTTATAAGTTCCATGATGATACGTTCCATAGCCTTGCAGACCAGGCTCGTCAGGCTAATGGGGCGGTAGTTCCCGGGGTCCATGATGGCTCCCCCTTTGTGGAGTGGGTTAACTGTCGCTGTGTGCCATTCAGTGGGCACAAAGCCTGAGGTAAGGCTATGATTGAACATGGTACTTAGGTGGGGTGCCAGTTCGTTCTGTAGTTCATGTAGAACGCAGCCTGGGATGTTGTCAGGTCCCATGGATGCTGTGTTCTTGGCTTTGGAGAGTGTGGTTTTTACCTGTGCAGCTGTGATTACAGGAACTTTGCATTCTTCCGGTATAGAGATGGACCCTTTAGTGGGTGAGAGGGGGGTAAAGGTAGCACTGAACCTATCTGCCAGAATGTTGACAATATCAGTTGGTTCTGTGTATTTAGTGCCATTGTGCTGTAACTCAGAGCAGATCTGAGTGTTGCCATTGAGATTCTTGACATAGCTATAGAATGCTTTGTGGTTGTCTTTAGAATCAGTGTCAATTTTGTTTTCATAACTAGCTTTGGAGGATTTTATTAGGGATCTCAGCTTCTTACTAAGGCTGACCAGGGAGTTCCTCCAATCATGGTATTTTACTCTGTTTTGCAACAGTTTCTTTCTTCTGTTGTAGAGTTTGTTTATGGCAGGGGACCACCAGATTGGCTTCTTTTTTTTGGAGGATAGCATCTTGGTTATGTTAGGGATTGCACGATCCATGCACTCATGTAAGTGCTTATAAAGTGCATTTGTGTAGGATTCAGCAGTCGTACCTCTATTGTCTGTCTGCATGGATGTCGTGAAGTTTGCCACTTCTGTCTTAAGAAGCGTGAAGTTGGCTTTGGAGAAATGTTTTGTGGTGGTTTCACTAACGGGGGGTGGGGGCGGGATGTGGATGTCTAGGGTGATTAGCTTGTGGTCAGATCTGACCAATGAAGAATTGACCTCTGGTTTGGAACACTGGTTGGCCATTTTGGTAATGACCAGGTCTAGGATATTGCTGCCCCTGGTGGGGGTGTGGATAAGTTGATCCAAGGTGTTGGAATTTATGAATTCCAGAAAACGTTGAGCAAAAGAGTTGGTACATGAGTAGTTTTCCCAGTTAATGGTGGGGTAGTTGAAATCGCCCATTATTAGGGTGTTAGGTTGTACCCTAATATTTTCCAGTGTATCGAGAAATGAGGATTGGGAATCCTGGGGCATGGTGGGGGATCTGTACCAAGCTACAATTTAGATTGCGGTCTTGCCCAGAGTTAGTTGCACTTGGATAATCTTGGATGCATTATGCTGAGCAACTAGCCTGGAGGTGTGGATATCCTTAATGAATATGGACACACCTCAGCCTTTAGTGTTTCAGTCCATGTTAGGTGGCTGAAAGGTGTGGTATGAATTATAGCCTGGTAATGTAGGGGTGCTCTCTGGAGCCTTGAACCAGGTCTCTGTCACTGCACAGATGTTGATGTTCTCCATTTTAAGAATTGCCTCGAGTGAGTGCATTTTGAGGTTTAGACTTCTAGCACTGAGTAGCATTACCCTCAGATTTTGTTTGCTTTTACCTGTTACGGTAGTGAATTTGTCATTTGAACCTTGCCTAAAAAGGCACTATAGGAGTGGTAAGAGCCTTAGCCAGTATCCAGAATCTCAAGGGCAACAGGTGTAGGCCATCTCTGGCAAAGCATTGTGGTCTGTCAGTCATGTCATCCCAGGCAGACAGATACTGGATCCCTTTAGAATGACACCAGAAGCTTAGTCAATTGTTGAAGTAAATAATTTTGTCCTTGTACTGTGGTATCATTCTGCGGTGGTGGTGCTGCGGTAGCATTGTCGCCTCACAGTAAGACGTTGTCCTGTTCGATTCTCAGCTAAAGCGTCTTCTGTGTGGAGACATGCGTGAATGGGTGTACCTTCGTTGAAGGTTGTGCATTAGAGTTGGCAACTCAGTACGTAAAAATCTACTGCCAATCATTAGCGGACTGGAGTTCCGCTGTGGTGACCCCTAACCAGGAAAAGATGAAAGATACAACAACAACAACTGTTGTATCATTCTGGGTGATGGCAGGATGCTACCCAGGGCTAGGGTCATACCCAACTGGGCTACAAGATCGGACAGCTTCTCCATGTCTCTTTTCATGTAGTCCAGGGAGGTACATCTCAGGTCATTCACACTAACATGGACAATGACAGAGTCATATTTGCGCGTGTTGTGGAGTGACCTGAGTATGTGCATTATGTGGTGGATCCTGGCACCCAACACGTAGCTGACAGTAACTTTGTCCTTGTTTAGCCTGGTGAGTGGAACATCAGTGTGCATAACTATAGAGTTACCTATGACTAGAGTGTTGGGTACATTGTTACGCCTTATGGGCTGAAGTTGAGTGGCACACTGAGTTTGTGGGCTATGTGTCATTTGGGTTGTGTTGGGGGATGGAGGTTACTGGCCTTTCTGCTTTGGAGGTCCCTGTTGCTTGGGCAGATTTTTGTTGAGAGCCTCTGTGAATGTAGGTGTGTGTTTTGTGTTTCTATGTGTGTGTTTTGGTGGTGTAGGTTTTAAGGGACTATGTGATGAGTGTGGTGTGGTGCAAGTGTTTACCTTCTCCTCTTGACTGTCTAGTCCAGTCTTGGGTGAAGAGAGCTTTGCTTCCAGTTTGGCTATATAAGTGCATCTGTCACTGTCAGGTTGTAGTGTTGGGTGGTAGGAGGAGAGGGTTGTCTGTGTACATGAGGTAATTGCTGCATTGCCTCAAGATGCCCAGATTCATCAGGTAGACAGGAGAAAACACCGGGAGCTGACCCTTAGACATGCCTGGATAGGTGCTTATTTATTAAGTACTAAAAACAGTTTTCCTCTAGACAAGTGAGGAAAGTTGAGTGCTGTAGTAATTTGTAGTTTATTTAGTGCTTACAACGAGTTCAGAACAAGTGCTGAGCTCAATTTGATTGCTAAAACTAAAAAACTGGCTAGTTCTAAGGGAAAATTCGAACAGCAGACTTTATGGCGCCGGGAATAATTTAACCCTAGCTAAGCAGCGATGCATAAAGTGTTTTTTTTTTTTTTAAGATAAGCTACCTTGTAATCATGGCAAATGTAAGGCTTATGGTCTGGGTGTTGTTTGATAACAAAATCAGTACTAATGTAAACCTTGTCATTTACAGATTTCAGGTAGACAGCAGAATTAGAGCATACCAATGTACTAACCAAAACAAAAAATTACTTCTGCCAGTCTGCACCCACCTATTGGGCTGGATGGCCAAATGAACAAGTTCCAAGTCCATCAGGATATAGGAATGCGAGTGGTAATCAATGGAGATTCATTAAAATATGACCATTCCTGGTGGATGCCAAAGTGATTCGACTAGGAGATTGTTACATGGAGAATACTGCATTTCATAATACATAAAATACATTTTTTAAATAATTTTTGTTCCAAGCAAGCCTTTAATCTGGAAGTGGGTATGATCTCACTGGTTATTTCCTCCCTCTGAGGCAAAGGCTGGTGGAGGACCTCCTGAGACATTCACACTGTAGGGCTGAATTTTTTTCTCATGCCTGCTGACAACCCCCCCCCCACACACACACACATACACACATACACACATGAGTGTAATGCCATTTATGCCTTACTGCACTTATGTGCTTCCATTTGATTGCCTCACTAAGGAAATCAGTCTGCACCTCTCCACTTAGCTGCATGTTACCAGTACCTGTCCTCTAGACCTTAATATGGGGGGGTAACTATGCAGTGTAATTATCTCAAACCCATTATCTGAGACAGGATAGCTAACCATATCATCCTTCACTCACATTTTCCTCTAGTCCTCACCAGTCTTCCAAAATGGGTCTACTTTAGAACAGCGAACAATCAGATGATCGAACGCTGTTAGAGCGAACACTATATGTTGAACCAGCAAAATGGCAAATGGCTGGAACAGCACATTTTTTTCCCAGGGAAAGAAATTGTTGGACCGGCCATCCAGGTTGTGCCGTTTCCTCCACTGTAGTGTGATCTCGGAGTTGGTATATTTAAGTAGGGGGGGGTGGGGGGAGAAGCCCCACACTTTATTTAGTGTTTAGTGTTTTTTTTTTTTTTTTTTTTTAGGAACAGTGATTTTGTTCTGGTTGTTCGCTGTTTTGGATTTTCGACATTTAGGGGTCAATATAACAACGTTCGGTCATCTGATTGTTAGTTGTTATAATATAGACCCTTCCAAAACACAGGGACTTAATCAAAGTTGGACCAGCACTGCAGCAGGTAAAAATTCCCACAAGTGCCTCTGGACTATTATAAAAATGCTTCAAAATGAACTTGTAGTGTGAATTTCCTTCAGTTGCTTCAATGATTTAGTTGTAGTAAAGATGGTTTTCTTTTACTAACAATTTCATTAGAAGTTTTAGTACAACTGACTACCATTGCAACACAATAATGAGGTGTACATTAAGATAAGTAAACAGAAAGCTTTAAACTATTTCAGGTTGAATAAATTATGAATTATTGAACAAAGCAATGCTTTCATTTCTAAACGAATGTCACATCATTGAACCTCCAGGTCACTGAATCGTTAGTTTGTAGCCAAAGTGACAGCATCATGATACATGTATGACCATGCTATCTTTTTTGTAAGGCAGTAGGAAAGTAATCATTATATCTATTATTCTGGTGCATTTTAATGTAACCAGTTAAATCACGCATGTTGTGCTGTGCAATAACAGTCACTGCACAGCAGAAATGGGTTAAGATGCATCCTGTAGTCTCAGATTAGATTCTCTCAGTCTCCATTTTTATATACTTCGATTTTTAGCAAGTCACTTATCCAGACCACTGTTTCTGGGTTACCCTCAAAGGAGATACTTATGCCTGGAGGTCTTCCTTGGTTAAGAAACTGAATAATAACAATATTAATAAGTGCAGTAATAAAGTAAGTTTAGTTGTGTGGATTTAAAGCGAAAGGCAGTGGGTATTCTTTCTGAGCATTTAGACACAGAAGTGAAATTCCCCACGATGAAATGACATTACAAATGTATAAATAACATTCGTTTATTCAGTCTTTTAACAATTCATTTGGCAGAGATTCCAATGTCATGCTGCTTGTTCTGTAGACAATAACTCTGCATTGTTTTATTCTCAGCAACTATGCAATCGACAGCACCAGCTGTGTTACTATATCTAGCTGTCTAAGGCATGCTTCAATTGTTCTGTTGTACTTCAAACAATAGACACATGCACTTACGTACAAACTGATACATGCATCATGGCATCCATTCTCTATTCAAAGAATGCTACAGACCTGTAGTATGTCTATTCACTTTCTCTCTTCCATTCTACCTTATTTCATGATGCAGTTTAAGGTGAAATGGTATGCATCACTTAAGTAAACAGGAAACAAGAGGCTGCAGGTCCAAAATTTTTTTATGAATACTTTTTAGCCTTTGATTTTGTGCATGTGTGTCCTCCCTCCAAGTAATTCTCCAGCCCATCTCATCTGTAAAACAGAGTAGGTATACAATTCCACTCTCAAATGTAATTGAGAAACCATTCTTCACTTAAGCTATCCTAATACAGCCAGTAAAAATAAGAATCCATGGCATTATTTATGTTTGTGGCATCAAAAGTATATAAAAGTGATGAGAACTGTAATCATAAATTAGCTGAATTAATATGTGGCAGTAAGTTTTGAAGTTAGTTTGCGGAAAGTACTAGGTTAATTTTTAAACTGATATTTATGCATGTTTCTTGTATCAGTTCTGACTTCATAGGGATGACACTGACTCGAGGGTACTATGCCTGTTAAGAACATGCTTGGGGACAGCTAGATAAATATACATTTCTGAAATGCAACATTAAAATAATCATTGCAAGATGCACTGTTTCCCACGCCCTTCTAAGAAAATGTTTGACACAATGTGCGACAAGTGGACAGCTAATGAATAGAAATCAGGAGAATAGATTAATCATATGTACTACAAATTATAGTGTTTGTGAACTGCAGAATATCATAACTTATTCTGAAGTTATTCTCTAAAATATCAGTGAAAGTGCAACGTCACTTTCTTTCTACAGTCCAGGAGATTTTTGAAAGCCAAAACAAGTGCTGTATGTCAAAGTGTGTAAAAGCCGAGATATATGCCTCATAGCAAAATATTCTAATACCAAATTTGCCATACATTGATTCAAATGTGAGTTTTGGTGAGAATGGCAACAGGTATTTGCAGTTAAACAACTGTCTGCAACAGCTAAATAATGCTAAACGATCTGAACTGCTTTGAATTATATATTGGCTATTTAATGCTGATCATGGAGCATCAGATGTCTGAGCACCTACGATGGTATTGTCTGTTTACATTTATATGCCTTATTAGTCATGCCATATCAATGCTTTTGGTCCAGTGACCCCTCCTGCCATAAATCAGTGACCTACACAATTACCTAGAATGATGTCCAGCCCTAATTATGTATATTTCTTTTTTCCCTTGTTTATCTTTTCATCTTTTCTTTCAAAATGGTAGACAATTTTCTGTCACTCTTGTACTCAGCATGCTTCTGTGAAGCTTGCGCTTTCTTTTATCTAGTTCCCATTTGGTTGAATCAAATGTATTACAATTAAGATCATCCATGTGACAAGAGTACACTTGTTACCTGAGGTCCATCTTTCCTGGAGGCAAATACCTTTTCACTTGTTTACTCACCACCCCCATCATATACCTTCTTCATTACAAGATGAGATATTAAACCTGGATTTGTATGTTATACACCAGTGACAAGCTGATGATTTACTTTCATTACCAAAATTAAAGCCTAAAAATACAGTAAGCAAAGGAGGACAGAAACAGTTCAAACTCACTCATGATGTGTTTATAACAGTACTACTAAAATAATGCTAAACTACCTGAGCTGCTTTGAATTATATATTGGCTATTTAATGCTGACACCATACTCATGTAACTGAGATGACCATTCAGATGTATTCTTTTATTTAAGTATGTGACAGATGGGATTCAACACAATGACAAGAACGAGAGATGCCCAGGAGTCTGGCATTCAAGAAATTGAGCTTAAAAAAACTGAATATCCTGACAGTGAAATAATAAACAATCTGTACCCTTCAATTATTTGGACCTTGGGTAATAAAACAAAAAAGAAAAAAATCTACACATATGTCTGAGGATAATTTCAGTTGACTATACATACAAGTGGATACACCATGAAGTAGCCAGAAAAAATGACACAGAACAAGTATCACTGAAGACTGTAACCTCGAAAAAAGTGAAAATTGGTACACTTAGCTAGTAAGTGGGTTATGCAGACAAAGTGTAAGATGATTGTTTACTGCACATAAGATTAAAATAGAGGTTAAAGAGTCAGTGTGAAGGTTAAACACTGGTAGTCTAGGTAAAAAGCTGGCTTTGTAACAGAACATAACAATGTAATGTAAAACATTTTGTAAAGCAAGGAAAGGAAAGTTACAATTTGGGACTCGAATTGGATTAGGGCTGAGATCAGTTCACTTTTATGCTTCTGCATGACGTGCAATCAGACTGGAAGGAAAATAATATGTCTTTGCAGAAGACATAAATATGTTCAAGGAAGTGTCATAAGGCAGTGTGGAGAGGATGAACCAAAACTTAAAACTGAAAGAATGCTCTTTAGCAATTTAGAATTAATCCAAAGAAATTCACCTCAGAAAAAGAGAACTTCAAACCACTATATAATGAGAGATGAAGTAGTTTCTGAAACAAAACCAGAAAGAGACTTTGCACTATTTTTCTCTGTAATTAACTGAGGGTGACAAGGCAATGCTTAAAAGCCAGTAAAAAAATCTGAAGTGTTTGACAAATACACAAAACAATATGCAGTAAGAGGCACACTTTATCTTCCTGAAGAAGAATGTGATGAGACTACATCCTGAATAATACAATCAGTTATGATAAGGCTGAAAAAGCCAAGAAATGGACAACCACCATTATGCAGACTCTATGACACAAATTATAATCTAACAGATCAAAGGAATTAGAGTTCAACTCTTTATGAAAGAATTGAAAGGGATGGCATGGTGGAACCATTCAAATATAGAAATAAATTAATAAAGTCCTGAAGGGCAGTGTTTTAGAAACAGTACTGTAAAAGAAGAAAGGAACACAATGTAAGAAGAAAGGTGGATGACTTGGGAAAACATAGAGGGTTGTTGATGCATGGACCAGACTTTACACAAATAATGGCAGATTCAAAAAATGATAGAGAATTAACAATATCAACAGACAGTCTTACAGGACAATTCCACCCTTTATTGTAATTAACCTCATGCCAGGGTTACTTTTCTCTATCTGAATACCACCTAGGTGCCATTTAATTTGCAGAAACCCTTTAATGCATTTAGTTTCTTCATTTCTATTTGTTCTGACAGATAGATTCTACTGCTCTTCCTAGCTAAATCTCACATTCTGAAAAGCAACTTTCTTAGTTTTCATGACTCATAGGTAGCTGCAATCTTTAGGCAGTTTTCATGGTTGAGCAAAGCGAAGCCAAAGGCTGGTAGAACGTACCACTTCTTTATTGCACAATTCCAAACACTCGACAGCAGATAAACGCTTTACAGGAACAACCAGCGTTTTCGTTTCAAATGACTTCTTCAGATGTAAAGAATGCATATCATACAACACTCCCAGCTTTATATATAGTCAAGTTAATTATCTAAAATTATTCAATAAACCAATAAAGTAATTAAGTATTTGATGTTACCAATCTTTTTCTTTTACATACTTAAAAAAACCTAGCTGAAAAGCTCCACATTTTTTAAAAACAATTCTAAAAATACTTTATTTAAATATTAATAATCTTCCTAATACATATTAAAACCACATAAATACTCTTGTAATACTCTTACTAATTAATATAAACATCTTCAGTTTCCTAATACATATTAAAACCACATAAAAACTCTTATAGTACTCTTACTAATAAACAATAAGTTTATAATAATAACATTTTCAATTTAATACATCAAGAATAAGTCAATGGGAATAACAGTTTATATCCATATCAGGTGATAACCATGAGGGAATAAAGGAAAAAGTTACAAACAGGAATCATTAAACAAAATTCACATCATTTGAGCACCTAAAGTTTTGCTGCTCTCATCTTTAAAACTGGGGCAAGGGAAACCATATCATTTAGCCCTGGTGGTTTATTAGCTTCCAGGGATAATTGCCACACCAATTCTCTATATTCTATAGAAGTTTCCCATAAACCTCCCCTTATGTCCTTTTCCACTACTTCTAAAACAAAAAAGTTAAAACTTGATTCCTGACAACAAATTTTGTGAATGTAAAGTGCATTAGTAGTGCATTTTGTTCTTACTTCATAATTATGCTCATATATTCTGTTTTTCAGTTTTCTTTCTGATTTTCCCACATAAAACGCATCACAGTGGTCACATAACCCTATGTAAACTATCCCACTGGTTTCACAATTCGCAAAATGCTTGCTCTGGATCAGAAAGTCCCTACTACTAATATATATAGTCTCCCTAGTATAAATAAATGGGCACTGAGAACAACGTCCACACTTGTAAGTACCTACTTTTCCATTTTTGCCTAAGTTATTCACATTTTTACCCTCCAAAATAGTTTTTATATTCTTCCCCCTTCTATAAGTACATTTTAAGGGAAGGACAAATATGCTTTCTAGTTCTGAAATTTCTTTAAATCTGCTCCATTCTTCCTCTAAAATTTTTCTTATCTTTACAGCTTCTCCACAGAAATCTAGTACAAAATTACTTTCTCCTTCATATTTTTCTAATTTTTCTTCTCCATTATTCCATCCACATTTATCACCCAAAATAGGTTTAAATTTATCCTGTCTCCCTATTCTGACCTCTTTTTCTACTGTCTCTATCAGTTTATTGGGGTATCCTCTGTCTTTAAACATTTCACGTAACTTCATACACTCTTCATTAAAGTCTAAATCTGTCGATGTCATTCTGCTTCCCATTACATATTGTCCCTTGACAATACATTTTTTCTGGTGGTAGGGGTGGGCACTATTATAAGCTAAATAAGAATTCGAGAAAGTCTCCTTCCTAAATATTTTTGAAAAGAAACCCTCATCTGCCTTCCCTATAGAAATATCAAGATAATTTAGAGTGCTATTATTAAGCTGATAAGTAAAGTCTAGAAAATCAGTTGATTCTGTGATATATTTAAAAAATGCCAAAAATTAATTCTCTGATGCCACCCATAGGAAGCACATGTCATCCAGATAACGCCTATAAAATTTCCAACAATGAGCATATTCAGAGTTAATAATATATTTGTCCTCCCAAGCGGACAAAATAATATTGACATATATGGGGGCACATCTCGCCCCCATAGCAACCCCTTTGATTTGCTTAAAAAATTCACCTTCATAATGGATGTAGTTATTAGTTAGGACTACCTCCATCAATGTTAATATAAGGTAGAAATCATTGTTGCTAAACTTTCCATATTTTACTAAAGCCTCTTCAAACCATTTCATACCTTCACCATATGGTATCGAAGAAAATAAGTCAACTATATCAATGGTAATAAACATAATATTTCTGTCATACATCTCATGTGTTAAATTCCGTAAGAAATCCCAAGAGTCCTTAACCACACCACACCCTTCCATGGATAAATCCTTTAATTTTACATCTAACCATTTTGCCAAAGGTGCAGTAACAGAGCCCCCTGAGGCCACAATGGGTCTCAGTGGTGGGTTTTCAACATTTTTGTGCACCTTAGGCACCCCAAATATTGTAGGGACTTTGGGTTTTTCTACATAGAGATATTTGAATGTCTGTAAACTAATGGAACCTTCCAGCAACAAGTCATTTAACATCAAGTATATTTTCTTATTCCCTATATTTATTTCATTAATTGATGCCCTAACATATCTTTTCGAGTTCTCAAGTATATCCATCATTTTAGCTTCATATGTAATTTGATCCATAATAACTGTCCCACCACCTTTATCTGGCTTAATAATTCTTATTGATGGATCACTTCTTAAATCCCATAATACATTATTCTCTTCTTTAGTAAGATTGTACATAATTTTGTTCTTAGGGAGTTCTGTTCTTAATTTCTTTTCCATAAGGGCTTCAAAATTCTTCAGTTGCGGGTGGAGGGGCGGGTTATATATACTCCTTTTCCTTAATTCCTCTATTCTATGCCCATTAGAGCTCTGTCCATGAAACAAAAGTTCAAAGTTTTTCTTCCTTAGAAATAACTTTAGGTCTATTAATACCTTACTAATATCTGCCTTCTTATTTGGAACAAATTTGAGCCTTTTGGAAAATAATGAAAAATGGAACTCATTAAGCTCCTTGTTACTATAATTATAAATATTGTAGTCTTTAAACTTCCATACATGTCCTTCAACTGTTATTGTATTTTGCACATATCCAGGTTCAATAAGATGCTGCTCATTCATTACCACTGTTGAAAACCCTTGTTTTTGTTGGTGTTGCCCCCCCCCCCATAATTGTAGTTTTTTTGATAATTATTTTTTATTCTTTCCGATCTCCTTAAGGGAGGGTACTCTGAATAATCACTAAAATCGCCTATCTCATCCCTTGTTTCATGCATCTCCCTTCTCAGGGGCTCTTTCTGGCCCCAACCATTCTCATGTATATTATTTCTAAAAGTAAAATCTCTGGGTTTTGGGTAACTAACCTTCTCCTTATATTCCTTAATGTCCCTTTCTAATTTTCTACATTTCCTTTCATATACATTTCTAATACTGTTTTCAATTCTGTTTAATGTATCATAATATTTCTTTTGACATTCATCAATAGAAAATAATAAATCTTCAGTTATTTTAGTATTAATTCCTTCAATTTTACTATGTAAATTTTCCATTTCCCTCTCATTATCCCTTTATTATAGCTTTCAGTATTTCAAAACCACAGTTATCAAAAATGCCTATTAATTCATAATGAAACTCACTCCCTTCCCTTACTTTATTAGATAATTAACTTGACTATATATAAAGCTGGGAGTGTTGTATGATATGCATTCTTTACATCTGAAGAAGTCATTTGAAACGAAAACGCTGGTTGTTCCTGTAAAGCGTTTATGTGCTGTCGAGTGTTTGGAATTGTGCAATAAAGAAGTGGTACGTTCTACCAGCCTTTGGCTCCGCTTTGCTCAACTTGGATTTTTTGTTTGGTTGTTTTTTTTGAGCAACTGTTTCCATCGTCATTTTGCAGTTTTCATGGTTAGTCACCAGCCGCAATGTTATATCACGCAAGTCTGTGTTGCTACAGCAATCGGTAAACTGCAATAAAGCACACAGCTTAATTGTCTTTTTCAAAGTTAGTTATTGGAGAAGTCTTTATACAAAGAGCAGGGACCATTTACACTGCAATACTATCTAAGCAAACTAGTGATTACACTCATTGCTGACCAGAGAAGTGCTGCTGCTCTCCATGCAATTTCACAAAATTGTCCAAAGAAATGACAGCAGGTATTTCTAGAACACATTCTAAGCTGCCTTATCCTGTCTGTGATGTGTCAGATGAAACAGCAAAAGTGTTATATCTCACTCCTTATCAAGACAATGTGGGGAATGGTTAGGAAAACTTATCAGAAAATTCAAATGCAGTGGCATACTTGGGCCCCGGGCTGTTTTCAAGCTATTGCCACCTGCCACAACACACACACACACACACACACCACACACACACACACACACACACACACACACACACACACACACACACACACACACACACACACACACACACACACACACACACACACATAGACACATAAATGTATTTGTTCTTTTGAGCCTGACCATCCTCATACGTAAAACTACAGAGAGGATCATTATGGAATTAATAAATAAGGACATAGGTAACCTACAAACTCTCAATCCAAGACAGTTTAGAGTCATAAAACATAGATCCTGACAACTTAACCTGTCCAACTTATTTGAGAAGCTTCTTGAAGCAAAGGATGAGGGCAAATCAGTACACACCAAATATCTAGACTTCACAAAGGCATTAAACATCAACCCACATTTAGGCATCATAGATAACTCTCTCAGCTAAATATAAATCCTTATGTAACTAATTGGATGGAAAAATTAGGGTGGCCAGCTCTACCTCCTCCAAAAGATTTGTCACTGGCTGTGTACCTCAAGGTTCTGTCCTTGGGACACTCCTCATTGCCATTTACTTCTCAGAGGTCAAATCAAATGTTAAGTGTTTATAGCTGACCAAATCTGCAGACATTTGTAAATGTGGTGGCATCATAATCCCCCCAGAGGACACCTGAATCCTCCATAAAGGCCTTTCCCAAAGAAATAGCTAATGTCAAAACCATGGACTAAAACTAAGTGCTAAGAAATATATAATCATATTCTTTGATAAGCATTACATCTCTTCTAATTATCACATTGATAACACACCCATGCAAGTTGATAACCATAGTCAGGGATCTGAGAACTTATGTCAAGAATGAACTGTCCTTTGACCACCACATATTCACTCTTGTAAGGAAGTCCTTTTTCATTGCAAAGCTTATATCTAAAGCTACGGTGTCCAGGTCCAGGGATGGAAACATTCCACTGCACTCTTCTCTCATCAGGCTGATAATTGAATAAAATGGGCTATTCAGTATGTAACTGTCCAAACACTTGTCACAACTGGAGTGACCACAATGCTTTCACACTAAGAAAATCAAGGGCTTGAATCACAACAAATATGCAGACCATCTCAAAGCCTGGTTCCTCTTTTCAGCAACATACAGGCTAATAAAAGGCATGCTTTGCCTTGTGTATAAAGTCTCAGAAGACCCTATCTTATCACATCTTTTACACATTTGCAAGTTCAGTGGTAGCATGAACACCCATACAAGGGATCACAATCTCTTTTTTCAACATAAATAGAACATGTTGGAGGGATATGTGTGTATCGCAAAGAATATCTCTCCTATGGAATCATCTTCCAATCCAAATAAAGTGAAGTGGATCTCTTACTCTATTGAAATGTAATTTGGATAAATGAATGGATGGGAAAGGACACATTTACTCTTGTTTTAGCATCAATGTTACTCATAGATAGGGGCAACAAGTCAATGTCCCAACATGTCCATGTTCTGTCCACCTCTGGATTATTCATATGCAAAATATAAGGGCTAAATACTATCATGGGAATGTAAGGTTAGGCTTCTTAAGATCCTTACCTAGTAAGTACTTATTTTTATTTTACATTTGTTTAGCAGGAAGGTCCGGCTGGACATAGGTCCATTTTCAGCGGAGGCCCGGGGAGAAAAGCTCCAAAATGCTAAGCACGGAAATACAATACAAGACCATATCATATAATAAAAAAACAATACAATGTAATACATGGGAGAAAAGTGAGAATAGACTACATATCAGAAAGTAACAACAATAAAAGTTGGCAATTCATAAAGTACATAAATCAGATTAGCAAAAACGTGTTGTTTTGAAACCTGAATACAGTAGTGGGAGTAGTAGATGTGAAGGGTAGAGTTAGGTAAGAGTAAAGTTTGTTACTGTAGGGTGTTAGGTGTAGGGGAAAAGGTGAAGTTTCCACTTATTATAGAAGACAGGTATTAGTACTATAGAGTAAGTATTGACAGATTACCAAGTTTTCAAGTGTCAACTGGTGATCCTTAGCAGAATCCTTGCAGCAGTGCATTCGTATTACTTAACCTGGGGTATAGCATGAGCAAAGCCAATTTTGAAGATAGTGGGTTTTCAGGATTTTTTTTAAATTGGTTGGTAGAGGAAGCAGAGGTTATGTAACTTGGTAGTGAATTCCAGATTCTGACTGTGGTGTAGGCAAAGAGAGATTTACCTGCATCATTTTTTATATTTGATGACAGTTATGAGGTTCTGGTTACTAGATCTTAAGGCTCTTGTAGTAGTGTGTGGCTGAATAAGATGCTGGAGTGCTGGGGTTTTATCTGGAAGGTAATAGAGATTGTGGGCTATTGAGAGTTGATTGAGTAGCAGTAGTTTGGTAGCCAATTGAGCTGCTTAAGGGAAGTAGAGTGATGGGACTTGTATGAGGCTTCAGTAGCAAACTTGGCTATCTTGTTGTAACAAGATTCCATTCTCTTTAGTTCTGTGTGACGGAGATTAGTTAAGATAGGGAAAGCATACAAGAGGATGGATAAGAGATGGGTCCTTGCAATTTTGACTTTGGTATGTGTAGTGATGAAGTGTTTGTTCCTATAGAGGTGTCCAAGTTTTTGTTTACTTTCTTAATGGTGTGTGCTATGTGGATGTCGAATTTCAGATGATTATCAATTTCTACACCTAGTAGTTTGGTGTGTGTGGTTGGAGTGATTTGGATCTTGTCTTTGGAGTTTATGGTAAAATCATCATTTAGAGGGGGAGATCTAGGACTGAAAATAATTAGTTTGTTTTTTTGGGATTAAGAATAAGTTTGATGTTTGTAAAACATATTTCGGCTAGAGTAAAGTTAGTTTTGGTTAGGGTTTGTAGTTCCTTTAGGGAGGGGGCGGCAGTTGTAATGGTGGTGTCATCAGCGTATTGCATGACTGAGGCAGTGGGTGGGGCTGAAGAGATATGGTTGGTAAATAAAGAGAAGAGCAATGGGCCAAGGATGGACCCTTGTGGGACTCCTATGGATACTGGTAGTAGGGGGGACAGCTGGTCTTGCCATAGAACTTCTTGCTGATGGCCTGATAAGTAGTTATTGAACCAAGATATAGAGGAGGTGCATATATTTAGGGTAAATAGAGTTTCAAGAAGCATACTGTGGTTTACCATGTGAAAGGCTTTTGATAAGTCTAAGAATATTGAAGATACGAATAGACCCTTGTTTCTACGATGGTTGACTAAGTTGGCAAATTATAGTAGTGCTGTGGTGGTGTTGTGGGAAGGTCTAAAGCCATGTTGAGATTTGGAAAGCAGGTAGTTTTTTTGCAGGTACTGCATTAATTGAGAATGAACAACTCTTTCTAATATTTTGGATAAAGGAGATACAATTGTGATTGGGTGATAGTTGGTGAGTTCTAGGGAATTGCCTCCTTTGTGCAGTGGAATAATATGTGATATTTTCCTTGAGATGAGTACCTTGCATTCTGATAGTGACCTATTTATAAGAATAGACATAGGATAGGCTATGGCTTCGGCTGATATCTGTAGGAATTCTGCTGGAAGGTTATCGGCTGCTAGTGTGGTTGGTTTAATTTCTTAAGGAGATTGGAAATTACCTTCTTGGGCACTGGGTGCAGGGAAAAGCTGGAGGTATTGTTTTGTATATTTATGTGGGTTGGGGTAGTTATTGGTCTGGGGCTATTGTTAGTGTTTTGGGTATTAGCAAGCATTTGGATTGTTTCTGTAAAGTATTTGTTAAATTGTGTGGGAATGTTATCATGGTTATTTGGTAACATTGTGGTTGGAGTAGTGGATTTGCCTGGCTGCAGTATACCATTTATTGTGGCCCAGAATTTTTGAGGGTTGTAAGCATGCTTCTCTTGCATGTTTTTGTAGTAATTAATTTTGTCAGCTTTAATTAGTTGTTTGGTTTTGTTGCGGAGTTCCAGATAGTTTTGTCTCAGAGTAGTTGTTTTGCTTTTGTGATATTGTGTCCAGGCCTTGTCCCTGTCTTTCATTATAGTTTTAGTATCTTTTGTTAGCCAAGGGGCATAGTTAGTTTTTAATCTTATAGTTCAGGAGGGAGCATGATAGTTTAGGATTTCTAGGAAGGTAGAGTTAAAGTACTGCACGGCTTCATCTAGAGGTAGTTGTTTTATGGAAGTCCAATTACAGGATTTTCGTGCATTGGTAAAGTCTGAGACTCTAAAGTTCCTATTACTACATACTGCTCTGAGGGTAGGTTGGCTGATGCAGTGGAATCTGTTCCTAATTAGGTAGGTTGGTAGATGGTCACTTAGACTATCAGGATGACAGCCAGCTGTCTGAGTGAGAGTCGGTACAGATAACAGTACTTAGTCTAAGATGGACTGATGTTTGGATGTTTTGTCAATTCTAGTAGGGGTAGATATGATTTGGGTAAATCCATGGAGGTTAATGTGGGTAGTGGGCTTGTGGGTGGAGAAGTTAAGCCAATCAATACTAAAGTCACCTAACAGTATCCTGCAATAATTATATGTTTGTTGGAGTTTAGTTTTAATTTGGCAAGGATTAGTTCTATGTCTTTGACTTCCTAGGTATTGTAGTCAATTTGTTCTATGTTGAGATGATTTTGAAATAATATTGCTACACCTCCACCCTTTTTCTCTGTCCTGTCTCTATGAATAATATTGTAGCCTGGGGCTGTGATCTCATTATTGTGGTGTTCTGGTTTTAGACATGTTTCAGTTAACACAATGACCTCTGGTTTATATAAAGCAAGTAGGGCATGAAGGTCTTGTATTTTAAGTATACTTCTTACATTTATGTTGAAATAGAGGAGAGATGAGGTAGGTCTGTGGTATAGAGGATTTAGGTGATTTGGAATTGTGTTGGTTGGAGTTTGGGGTCCAGGATTGGGGTGTATGTCACCACAGAAAGTGAGTGTTTGGAGTAGCTGTTAGTATAGTTTAGTTAATTTCTGTATGATTTTTGTTTGTCTTAGAGAAGAGTGCAGGTTAGTTTTATATGTCAGCTTTTTGTATAAGTAAGGAAAGGATTTGCAGGAGTTAAGATCATTTGGTGATATAGGGAAGGGTTTTACTTTTACAGGATGGGGTATGGATTGTGTTTGCCATGGGGGTGGGGTATCAATATGAAGTTGAGTGTGGTAAGAGGGTAGGATGGTAAGCAGGAGTAGGGGTGGAGATTGTTATTGGGAAGAGTAATGCTTTCAATAACTGTGTTGAGTGTGTGTAGTACAGTTTAAGTAGCTTCAGAAAGGGTGGGGGTGTGAAAAGGTAAAATCTATATATGATAGGGGTGGGTGTTGTACTAAGGGTGTAGTATTAAGGGTGTGGTGGAGTGTGTTGTGATAGGATAATTGGGAGTGTGAGAATTGATGAAGGGTGTGGTTTATAACTATAAGGTTAAGTGATATGGGGTGGGTGGGAATAGGGGTAGGGTAGAAAAGTAAAGTGAGCCCGAGCATTAGCGAGGGCGAATGGAGTGGGGCTACACAGTCCTGGAGGTGCTGTGGTTCTACAAATAAAACAATCAGTGAGAAGGTTTGCTAGTAGAAAACAATATAGACAAATCTTATAGTTTGATGGTACTTATTTCTTTTATTCTCTTTTATTTGTTTTTATGCCTAAATCTATGGGGAAAGATTATGCAGTCAGTACACTGAGAACAAGGCTTAGAAGGTAAGTGGAGGGATAGTGGTGAGAGGAATTTCTGGGTGAGAGTAGACAAAGTGAGGAACAGACACAGAAAGTAAGTTGAGGTATGGGGGTTATAGCAGTAGGAGACAGGCTAGAAATGGGAAAGAGTTAGCAGAGAGTGGGCAGTCGTAACTTATAAATCTATGAACTTATAGATTCACCTTCCTGATTTTTTTAAATTATATTTTTTGTTTAGTACAGCAACATTTGTTAGAATGCATTTAAAATGTGTAATTTTGATCATTTTCCAATAAGCATTGAAACAAAATGCATTAACCAACTGTGACAAAATACCCATTATAATCCACAAATATCCATACTCATCAACAAATGCAGTGCCTGCTGCCCTTGAAGAATAAATGGCTTATATTGCATTAAAAATTGGAGTGTTGATGATACTGCCATAACATTTCCTGAAATAGATCAGGTAAGCAATAGGGAATAGCTGGCAAAAAAAACTTGAGGTTCATAATGAGTTGCTAGGTATGCAGTGTAGGAGACAATTAAGGATCATGGCCCAAATTCCTAATTGCTCTAAGGCATTGTCTGGTTAAATGACTTGCTCAAGGTCACACAGTATGTAAATGAAGGTGGGAAAGATTCAGACTCTGCACGTCTGGAACAGGAAGTAATTCATCACCATTTCAGAGCTTTAGTCCTACTCCTCTCCACTAACTGCCAGACAGAGTAACAGCTTTAGCTAAACTAAGCAAATCTAGTTACAGTTTGATCTTACAGACACTATCACAGTAATATGCAACAATGACTACATAATGGATGCCGAAGATCAGACAGTTCTGATCATCTCTCCAAACAAAGTGACTGTATGACGTTTTGCAGTTACTGGAGGCTGTAAAGAAGGTACTGCAAAAATATATTACTAAAATGCAACATGTTTATTTAGTATAAGGCCTATTAATTAATTAATTAATTAATTAATTAATTCTAGTACATAAATAAACTAAAACAACTGAAGAAAATATAAATGCTGCAGGACATATACATTTAATTTTTCATGTCCTCATGTCTTTTCTATCATTAAGAATAATTATCCTTCTGACTTAACTCAGTTCAGGTCTGACCTACCTGAATGGCTGATAATGCCATATTGCTTCAGCATATGCCTCAGAGTCAACAGAGCCGGATCGTGGTCAAGAGTGGCCATATGCAGGGTAATGAACCAGGTCCTCATCATCGATACCAGTGTTCCATTACTTGCAGAGCCAGATCATGGTCAAATGGGGTCTTAGGCAGGTTGATGGATCACCCTACCAGCAGCAGCTGCAGTCCACTCCCTCCCCCGCAGCCATTCCAGTCTTCCATTAGTTGGCTATTTCCCCGTAGTTACCATAAACACTGTTCAAACCCATCAGTGTGCATATTATTTTGTCCTTTACTTCTACAATGATTACAAATATTTGGATTTAACTTAAAACTTTTATTTCATATTTTATAGCACAACACTGATAGCCATTTGCTAAACAATGTAATACAGTCACACAATGAAAACAGACTTAGCATGAATGACAGTAAACTTCTCTGCCCTTGAAACTCACATTCATTAAAACTGCATTGCAACCCACATTTATAGAAAATGCATCTGGCCAGTGGAGGATTAAGTTTACCTTTGGGCTATTATCAAATTATAGGTCCCTTTCACACATTTTAGGATCATGCATACATGCTTGCGTTTCTTGATTCACCTTCTTGATTGTATTGCATTATATTCCTTGTGTGATGGCCCTCCACTGGCCCAGTAATCAAGGAGCCTCAATCCTCACCACTGGCAACAGTGAGGGATGTACACAACAGGAGGATGACAAGTACATACACAGTAAAGTACAATTTCCCTTAAAAGCACACAGAGATCACAGTCAGTCTGGGGATGGTTTCTCCCTCTTTCTCCAGATCGCCAATAAGACTCCCCACTGGCACAGCTATAGGATTGAGATCCCAGCTGAGTGGCCAAGCTAAGACCTCCAGCACCCTCTCTGTCCAACTAGTGTTTCGTGTCCCTGCCCAAGTAGCTGACACACACACACACACACACACACACACACACACACACACACACACACACACACACACACACACACACACACACACACACTTTGGGATTTGATTGACATACAAACACACACACACTTGGGAAAGGTTTGCACAGGTTTACTAGCTATGCCCCCTTCTGCCCAGACTATAAGGTAGTTATCACAGCCACCAGCCAGCTCTTTATTAGCTACTATACAGCCCTTGCAAGGGGTGTTCAATCCTACTGTGTAGTATTACTATTATCCAAATGGTATTTTTGACCAAGAGCAAGGCTATTTAGGAGTGGGCTGTGCAGTGTCACCAAATACACATGCAAGTACTCTAAGAGCTTAAATATGTCTCACAAAGATCAGCCACAAAGATAGGTTTAAATATATTTAATAATAAACAATAAAAGAACAAGACAATACTCAGAAAACAACCACAGTTACTTAAGAGTTCAAAATCACAGGAAATATTTTAAAACAACATTGCAGGACAGTCTCAAATAAATACAGAAAACATCTAAACTAATCTTTACTATATTCCTATCTATAGCTAAGAGAAATTACTGTACCCTGGTTACTTACTATTAGCAAGGCAAAGTGCAGATGATGGGGGTGATGGATGTTTCCAGGTCAAAGACAAAATACAAAATGCCTAGTCTCTCTTTCTCTCTCTGAGAGAGTTCTTAAATTAATATCAAATATTACTGCTGGGTTAGCTTGGATGACATCACTTTTTCTCACCTGGTTTTAGTTCCCAGGCTAAACAGAAACTTAACAGAATTTACATCTCTGTGTGAGAAATACATATCTCTCAGCACTGTGTCGCTGCTAGGAAGTCATAAAGCAATAAAACACTTTTACATTTTAAACCTAGTAACTACTTCTCTCCAAGACAAAAGAAAAAAATTCCTGTCTCCTTGCTGCATTGAAACTAACTTTTATAGCACATTGTAAAACACTTAATTTCAACTTATTTTCTTGAAGTTTTGTAAGTTAATCTTCTATGTTCCAGCATGGTATGCTGTGGTTACATTCTTGAAGCTCAGTATATAACATAGAGTTCTGCATAAATCATATCAATATTCACAAATGACAGAATTATTTACAAAATTACAGATAGTTGAGCTGTCAGTGTCACACCTTGTATAATACAGCACCACTTTCTAGAGTGTGTTTTAAATTTGTAGTTTTGAACACTTTTCCAGTATGCAATGAAATAAAACTTATGAATCAGTAATGACAAAACTACCTATATCAGAACATTTCAACCATAAAAGGCCAATGAAACTTCTGTTATTACAGTCCAACAATATTAATCAATATGCACAATCTCTGACAAAGTAAAAGTCATCTGAATAATTCCACATTAAAGAGAACTGTAATTAATGAAGAGGTTGCTGCTGACAAACAACTTTGCATTTCAGTGTTTCATCTACAATTTCAGTGCCTGTTGCCCTTGAGGAATAAATTAACTATGCTACATTAAAAACAGTGTGATGATAATATTGCAATAGGCAATGGCTGATAAAATGGCAAAAAGCTCATTTGGCATCTCATCCAAAGGAGGACACAATCAGGACTGCAACACCCACATCCCCCTTCTGCTGCACAGTAGTGTCAGCAATCAATCTATCGGTTGTGGGAAGAGAACTCGCAATCTTCTGCACCAAAAGCAAGTATGCTACCTGTTGTACCACTGACACTGTACAGCACAGCGTTGAAACTCTATGACTGACATTGACAGACTGTAATCCTCAGTAATTAACATCAAAATAAATAAATAAATAAATAAATTAAAACAGAGCTGGCAGTTGGTGTGGTGATTTAAAGTACCTGTCTACTTTTAATTATTAAGGTTAAGGGTTTGAATCTGAGTAAAGTCATTTAACTAGACAGTGCCTCTAACTGGGACAGTTTACACAAAGACACACACACACACACACACACACACACACACACACACACACACACACACACACACACATACACATGCTGCATATCCATCTGACTGTATCTCCCCCTGAACCTGTTGCTCTGTATCCAACATCTAAATCTCCTAAATCTCCTGAGTGGGTTTATAGGATAATGATAAGGTTTCTGGAGCTTATGGAAGTTTCAAGATAAGGATGGTCTGACACAAAGTCCTAATGCCTGCTCTGTTTGCATAAGGATCCCTTGAGTTTTTTTTTTACTTATATATTTTTTTATTTTTATATATCAAAGTTCTGCCCTCCCCCCAACAACACAGGCCCTAGGCAGCTGCCTAGGTTGCCTAGTGCTGAATCTGGCTCTGATTACTTGGCTGCCTCTTGCCAATTACCACAAAATACTGTTCAAACCTGTAAGTGTGCATACTATTTTCTTTTTTACATTTATAGTTAGCACAAAGAATTAGAATTTGTTTAAAACTTTTATTTCAGATTTTATACCAAAAACACTCTCGGCCATTTTCTAAACAAAACAAACTACTCTCACATTGAAAACAGACTTAATATGTGAAACAGTAAACTTTCACATTTAGTGAAATGCATAAAGCAATGGCTTAAATTACACGAGTCATGCTGGAACTCATAATCATATAACATATAGTGCTTTTCAGCAATGTGAAGGGTGCAGGAATTTGAAAGACAAATGTGTAACATATTTGCTAACAGCTTAGAACAATCAAGGAATACTGTTTGGTGAAGAAACTTGGTCAATGTCACACAGAAGACAAACCAAAGTTGAGAGAATGAAACCCTCTACTACAAGAAGCAGCTCTTTAAAAGCTCATAGCCTAGCTCATCTACACTAAGATAGATCTAAACAAAGTGCTGTAGCTCAAACACAGTCATTTCATACCTGCGTGCCTGTGGATAGCAAGCTTAATTAAAACTGTATTCATAGTTAAAATATTAACTTTAAGCACATTGACTTCATGTTGTCCATTTTATTCACAGCTAGACACTGTCAACATTCAACCAAACAAACCATGGGTCATACTAATATTGCATAGCTCATATTATGAAGCTGCTTTTTTACTACAACTAATTTCCATTTCCTTATTTTACACCATAAGTGCTTTTGTGCATAGGTATTTATTAAGCTTGCAGTCCACAGGACCACTGAGGAGCTTAGCCCAAATTTTCAGTTATCTCAAAACATTGTCTGTTTAAGTAGCTTGCTTTAAGGTTATACAATAGGCAAATGAGAGTGAGAGAGTCAAACCCTGTACCATAAGAACTTCAGTTCATAGCCTTAACCCTCTGCACCAACTGCCAGACTAAAGTAAACACAGCTGACACAGGATACAGCAGAATTAACCCACTAAAGTAACTTATTAAGGGCAATCTGGCAGTTGGAGCAGAGGAATAAAGCCCCATATGAAGTGCTGCCTTCCCTTGTACAGGGGCTTGATTCTAATGAGGCAATTTGTCTCTCTCACACACACACACACACACACACACACACACACACACACACACACACACACACACACACACACCTTCCAGCTTGGGAAAGCAGCAGCACTCAAAGTGTGATGTCATACACCTCCTAACTTGTTAAAAAAGAAGAAGCTTTGCTTTGGTATTTCATTCAAGCAGTGCCGTTTCCAGTCAAACAAAAGCAAAGCAGTGCTCACTTTATTCGGTCAAAATGTGATTTTGAATTGATTGGCTGTGGGGTGGAGCAATTCCTCCAACTGGGAGGCTAGAATGGCTCTAAGGGGGATGGGTATGGAACAAAACACTTTTTCTCAGAAAGACATGACACGCATTTTAACTGATATAAAAAGTTTTAAATGAAATGATTAATTTTATTGTTTTTAAATTAATGGGCCCCTCCCCCGAAGCTGTGGTTCAAGGTGTCTACCTGTTTCACCATTATTATAATCCTCCAATGTCCAAATCAATAAAATAAATATGCTAAAGACATACCATTTAACTGTTTTATCTGGACTAAGAATTAAATTTACCTTGAAAGGATTTCCCCAGGCAATCTAAGAAGCCAATAATTCAAAGCCCTGTTACTGTAATTAAATACAGAAAAAAATCAGATTTGTTGCATCTAGAACATGTCTTATTTTGTAAACATATGATGCATTGTGGGAACAAGGCACAGATTAAAAAAACAAAGCTATATCAGTATAGCAGTCCCCTTCAGGTCATTTCAGGTTCTAACAGATGGTAAAATAACATTAAACACTTAAGTGTTAGCGAGACATGCACAGATAAGATCTGATTACACACATACATATTTTTGTTAAATTCATATAATGTTTACCTTAAGGGCATACTGGTGCTGAAGAAGAGAAACAAACATACAGGTTACCTTACAACTGCAACTTCTATAATGGGCAGCATTAGGCTATCTTTATCTATCATTTCATTATCTCCTTCCATGTTTTATTTGTTGAATTAACCAATTAATGTTCTTTGCAGGCAGTGGAAAATACAGTTGTATAAGTTGAACTTACCCATAACAGTAGATGCTCAAATTCCTCACTGCTGCAGTAGCCTTTAGGCTATCTGGGACACCACAACATGCCACCTTCCAAAAACTCTGGCTTCCTTCCATTTGATTTGGTGCCCCGAGAAGGGAATATCAGCCGTCAGAGTGGAAAATCTTTTGGTCGTTCTTGCCTAAAAGTTAAGAAATGACAAACTCATCCTGAACTAACCACACAAGAAATAACCACCACATCTATTTTCTAACAACTATATACAATCATAGGCATATAGAGGGTGGGTGCAGCTTATTCAACAGCGAGGAATTTGAATATCTACTGTGATGGCTAAGTGCAACTTAAACATCTGTACCATGTTTATCATTCCCTCTGCCTCCATAGCTTTTAGGCTATATGAGTTGATTATCAAAGCCTTTCTAGCATGGGAGAAGGAATGATATGGATCCAGGAGACCCTGGAGAAAGATCAGCAAAACCAGTCTTGGATCTAAAGATGCCTTGTAAAGCCATGTACACAGGACCATGTAGCTGCTTCTAGAATCCACTCCTTTTCAATATGCCATCGAATAAGACAAAGCTCTCACAGAGTGAGCCTTGATACTGCCTGAAACATGGGAAAAACAAAAGACAGTAGCCAAGGAAAACTATCTAAAAACTGTTTGCTCTGACATGACAGTCTTTTCTTAGTTCCAGCATTAGTAATAAATAGCTGATAAGCTTTTCTAAAGGACTTGGTTCTGTCAAGATAGTACCTCAGTTGCCTTTGCATGTCTAGAGTATATAAAATCCTTTTTCCCTGGTTCTGAAAGTCAGGATAAACACTGGAAGATTGATGGCCTGATTCAAAATAATCTCTGAAACAACCTTGGGCATGAATGGTGAATTTGTTGTTAATGATACCCTATCTCAATGGAAGACCAGATATAGTTTATCCACCATGAGAGCTTGCAACTCAAATAGTTTTCTTGCAGATGTCAGAGCAATGAGACCAGTTTTCCATGTAATGAACTTAAAACCTGCTTGATGTGCAGTTTTAAATAGAGATGTGGTTAACTTTCCCAGCACAAGGTACCAAAAAAGAGTAGCCTGTTTGTGTTTTGGTCTCAGGTGTAATACTCCTTTCAGAAGCTGTTCTACTGAAAACATTGAAGAAAATGGATGATCCATAGGCAGGCAAGCTGAAATGGATGCAATATGCACCTTGAAAGAGGACTACAAAAGGCTAGAGACTAGTAAATCACACAGATATGTCAGCACCAAAGGCACATAATCCATGATAGGGCACGGTTATTGGCTAGTAACGGGATATATTGCTAGGCTTAAAAAGGCCCCAGTGATCATTAGCCTTGGACACACCTATGAACTAGAAAATCTCTTCCACTTGCCAGTATAACATTTTTCAGTAGCAGGTTTTCTTGCCTCCCTTAGTACCTGCTGCACATTCTCTGAAAAGAGGTGCCTAAAAGGAATAAGAATTGAATCTTCCAAGTAGTTAGTCGAAGATGTTTTAGCTTGGGGTGTGCCAAACTCCCTGTCTTGTGTAAGTAGATCCAGTTTGTGAGGATGCTTATGGTAAGTGCCCATGGCCAGTTCCATAAGAAGGGGGAGACTAATGGTGCCTTTGCCAAAAGAGAGTCACAGCAATTATTTTGGAGAGTCCTTCTGAAACTTCAGAATTAACCAGGATATCTGTGGAAATGGTGGAAATGCATAAAGGAACATTCCTGTTAATGGAAATGAAAGGGCATATTTTTTCCAGGCCTGTTTGCCCAGAGTCCTGAAGCAGAATCTGTTGAGTTGTCTGCTTTGAAAGGAAGCAAACAAATCTGCTTGAGGTATTCCCCACAAATGGATCATTTCCTAGAAGATCCCATCATTCAGTTTCCATTCATGAGGGTCTGTCCTGGTCCTGCTCAGCATGTCTGCCACTATATTTAGTTCTGACAGAATGTATGATGCTTGGAGGATTAATGAGTGCAGAAAAGCTACCTCACAAGCAATCATAGCCAGCCTGCATAGAGGGTATGACCTTGTGCCTCCTTGCTTGTTGATGCGCTTCATTACTATGGTGTTGTCTGTAATCACCTGGAGAGATCCTGGGAACCATAGATGATGAAGAGATTTTAAGGCATGGCTCACCGCCAATATATCTTTTATTTTTATTGCTTTGGTCTTTCTGAATAATTCCACAGGCCTTGAAACTTTACCCCCATTGAAAATGCCTGCAAGCAAAATATGAGGCATCGGCAGTTAAAGACTGTCTTGGAGGTACAGGAGAAAAGGGGAGACCTGCATTTGTTTGTATTTCTACTCTCCACAAGTGCAATTTATTTTTTTCAAAGCCCATGATAGGAATATGAAATTCCAGAAGATGCAACTGTTGAGTCCACGTGTTTTTCGATAACATTGACCTTTTCTCATGTGTAACCTGGTGAGAGGAAGCAATAGAATCATACATGTCATGAACCATAGAATCCTGTGAAACTCTCTGACTGAAGTCTGTAACTGTGTTGAGAAGCTCAGGAAAGTTTCTAGATAAGAATCTACCTCCTGTATCAACAAAGCCTTTTGCTGCAGAGTGTCTATGATACATCCTAGAAAGACAATCCTGTGTGATGGGGTTGAGGAGGATTTCTGAATGTTTTTCTGGAATACTATTTTTTTTTAAGAAAAGATGGATTCCAGACCCTTGATAACTAGAAGAAGACTCTTTAAAGATAAATAAGTTGTTTAAATAAGAAAATATGTGAGGGCCATTCAGTCTGCAGTGAGCATGACTGAGGCTAGACACTTTGTAAACACCCTTGGTGCAGTAGATAACAAAAAAGGGTAATGCAGAAAACTGATAATATGACCCAGAGACAGAAAATCTGAGAAATTTCCTGAAGCCTTTGGCTGTGTGAGTGTGATGGTATGCATCTTTTAAGTCCAATGTTTACCATTAAGCTTCCCTGTGGAATTACAGGTAACAGACTCTGAAGGGTCTACAGTTTGAAATGTCTACGTGCTTTAAAAGAAAAGATGAAGAGCTGGTCTCCAAGAAGATTCTTTCTTTTGCAAGAGAGGCATTATGAAATATAACCCTTTGCCCCTATGATTTAATGGCACTGGTTCTATGACTCCTAAGATGAGTAAGGACTGAAGAACCTGTTTGGTTTGGAGGGTGGAAATGAACTACCGTGAATGGAGGTTTTTGCATTCTATGCCTATTGCATCCCTCCTGAACCACCTTTAACACATATGAGTCTTGTTGCCAAAGGGGAATGTATAGACCCAGTTGTTGGGACAGCTTTTGAGAGACTGGGGGCAGGAGGATAGGGGTGAGAGGAAAGAATACTGCCATTGTCACCCTGAAGTTGCAGACTGTCCCTTTTTAAAAAGGATAATTGCTTCTTATTCTTTCCCTCCTCCCATCTCTTTTTATTTTCTCATTTGGCTTAAGAAGGCAAGGATTGCTAGTTTCATTTCTTAGACATGCAGGATTTGGGAGATTTGTTACAGATGGGGGGCTGAAAAAATATTAGAAACTCCCTGAACTGAATTACCTCTCTCACTGAATTGTTTGAGGGCCTGGGTAGCAGATAGGCCGAATAAAACCTCCTTATCCAAAGCTGAATTCAAAACTTCAGAAAACTTTTGCTTACATACCCAGGCATACCTCCTCAAAACAGTAGCAGAAACAGAGAACTAGTCAAAGTATCTGCACAACTATTCACACCCTTTAAGGTACGTATAACTACTTGACAAAAGTCAGAAATGATGAAAGTGAGATAGGCACTACATTGAGGGGTAAGAGTGCTGGTTAAATCTCTCAAACTGTCTATACAGAAAAGCAAAAACTTTCAAATAAGGGTCTCATAGTTAAGAAATCTATATGCCAAAGTGGAAGAAAAAAATTCTCTTACTAAATCTGACCAAAATGTTCCCCTTCTTGTCCACAGGGGAATGGCTGGATCACACAAGGAGCCTGTTACCAGCTGTCAAAGATGTCAAAATTGCTGCAGGTTAGACCTAGGGTGAGAAACCAAGTGCAGAGTAGTTTGTGATACTTTGTAAAGTCTATCTGCTTTTTTGGAGACTGAAGGTTAAGAATAAGGGTTGTTAAATGCAGCGTTATACATGTTCTCTAACACTGGCTCTAGAGGAGGACGAATATCTGTAGACTGACAGATCTCTACTTTTTTAAAACTTTTGTTAAATTATCATTTAAGACATAGGCAAACATACAGTAACAGAAAAGAAAACAAACCATATTATTTGTTTTCCATTTACATACCTTATACAGCACATATCTTTTCCTTTTTTGTAACTATCATCAGACCAATTCCTACCTTCCCTTTAACTTCACTCATAGGTTCATAGGTAGGTACTAGGCTATTAGCCCTAGGGCCTATATAAGCCTAGCCGAAAAGGTACCCTGGCTTTCGCCACCCAAGAAAATTATTTTCCTGTGCCCCTGTTGAGAAGAGCCACAAAGGTGATCCCCAGGGTGAATTTCATATTTCCCATCCAATCATCAAGATTTTTCTTGAAGAGTGCTAATGAGGAGCTTTGTTTGATATAGATAGGTAGTTTGTTCCAGAGTATGGGAAGTCTCTGGGACAGGAATCTATCCCTCCAGCATGTTCTGTTTATTGTAGTGACAAGGTTTAGGTCCCTAGAGCATGTAGCTCGGAGGGCTTGGGATTTCTTTAAGTGGAACATGTCCAATGGCTCTGAGTTTGACATAGTTTTGTATGTTAGGCAGAGATTGCCTCTGAGTAGGCGATATGCGACGGAGTAAAGCTGGAGTTTTTTGAGACGATCTGCATAGGGCATCTGTTTGAGGCAGGTAATCCTCTTTGTGAGGTATTTCTGCAGCCTTTCCAGTTGTTGTAGATGTCTTGTGAGGTACATACCAAAAGGGGCATTGTAGTTTATAATGGGTCTAATGAGTGACAAGTAGAGGGAACAATGACCTCTTTTTTCCTGGATGAGAAACCTTTTGTGATGAGGTGTGCCACGTAGAAGGATTTCCTGCCTACTGTGGCAATGTGATTATAAAGGAGAGACTACTGTCCACCTGTGTCCCAAGGTCTCTTATCACACTTTCAGTGTTAAGTAGACTACCAACTATGTGGTAGCTCATGGGTACAGAGTTTTTACCAAAGGGGATGACAATGCACGTTTTGGCATTGAGCTTGAGGCCATGGTTTTGACACCAGGCATCTGTCTCCATGAGGCCCTTTTGTAGGATTTCCACATTGTTAGGAGTTATGATTATGGCTCCTAGTTTGCAGTCATCTGCAAACTTCATTAGCCAAAGACCTTCTGTGTTAGCCTGTACTTCAGAAAAGTAGATACCCAGTAGGACAGGACCCAGGACTGAACCCTGCGGTACTCCAATTGTCACTGGTCTGAAGTCAGATTTGGAGTCTGCTACTTTCGCAGTGTGAGTTTTCTTAGTGAGCCAGTTGGCAACCCATCTTGTGACATAGGTATTTATACCTAGTTTAGTGAGTTTATTTATAATTCCAGAGTGGTGGATGGTGTCAAAAGCCTTGGCGAGATCTAGATAGGCTGTGTGAACCACCTTACCCTAGTCTATGGCTTTGGTGACTGCTTCAAAGAAGTCTATCAGGTTTAGGAGACATGATCTGCCTTTTACAAACCCAAACTAGGTGGGGTCCACAGTTTGGGGAATACCAATGTCTTTGTGTATAAGATCCATGATGATATGTTCCATGGCCTTGCAGACCAGGCTCATTAGGCTAATGGGGCAGTAGTTCCTGGGGTCCATGGTGACTCTCCCTTTGTGGAGTGGGATAACCATCGCTGTGTGCCATTCACTGGGCACAAATCCTGAGGTGAGGCTATGATTGAACATGGTGCTTAAGTGGGCTGCCAGTTCATTTGCAGTTCATGTAGAATGCAGCCTGGGATGTTGTCAGGTAATGTGGATGCTGTGTTCTTGGCTTTTTAGAGTGTGGTTTTTACGTGTGCAGCCGTGATTACAGGAACTTTGCATTCTTCCGGTATAGAGATGGGCCCATTAGGAGTTCAGAGAGGGATAAAGTTAGCACTGAATCTATCTGCCAGGATGTTGGCAATATCAGTTAGTTCTGTATATTTAGTGCCATTGTGATGCAACTCAGAGCAGATCTGAGTGTTGCCATTGAGATTCTTGACATAGCTATAGAATGCTTTGTGGTTGTCTTTAGAATCAGTGGCAATTTTGTTTTCGTAACTAGTTTTAGAGGATTTTATGAGGGATCTCAGCTTCTTACTGAGGCTGACCAGGGAGTTCCTCCAATCATGGGATTTTACTCTTTTTTGCAACAGTTTCTTTCTTCTGTTGTAGAGCTTGTTTATGGCAAGGGACCACCAGATTGGCTTCCTTTTTTTGGGGGGATAGCATCTTGGGTCTGTTAGGGATAGCACGATCCATGCACTTGTGTAAGTGCTTATAAAGTGCATTTGTGTAGGATTCAGCAGTCATACCTCTATAGGTCCGTCTGCATGGGTGTCGTAAAGTTTGCCACTTCTGTCTTAAGAAGCGTGAAGTTAGCTCTGGAGAAATTTTTTATGGTGGTTTCCCTAATGGGGGTGGGAGGCAGGATGTGGCTGTCTAGGGTGATTAGCTTGTGGTTGGATCTTATCAATGAGGAATTGACCTCTGGTGTGGAACACCGGTAGCCCATGTTTGTAATGACCAGGTCTAGGATATTGCTGCCCCTGGTGGCAGTGTGGATAAGTTGATCCAAGGCATTGGAATTTATGAATTCCAGAAAACATTGAGCAAATGAGTTGGTACATGAGTAGTTTTCCCAGTTAATGGTGGGGTAGTTGAAATCTCCCATTAGTAGGGTGTTGGGTTGTACCCTAATATTTTGCAGTGTATCAAGAAATGAGGAGTGGGAATCCTGGGGCATGGTGTGGGATCTGTAGCAAGTTACAATTTGGATTGCGGTCTTGCCCAGAGTTAGTTGCACTTGGATAATCTCGGATAAATTATGCTGAGCAACTAGCCTGGAGGTGTGGATATCCTTAATGAATATGGACAGTCCTCTGCCTTTAGTGTTTCGGTCCAGGTTAGGTGGCCGAAAGGTGTGGTATAAATTATAGCCTGGTAATGCAGGGGTGCTCTCTGCAGCCTTGAACAAGATCTATGTCACTGCATAGATGTTGATGTTCTCCATTTTAAGGAGTGCCTTGAATTAATGCATTTTGAGGATTAGACTTCTAGCACTGAGTAGCATTACCCCCAGATTTTGCTTGCTTCTACCTGTTAAGGTGGTGAATTTGTCATTTGAACCTTGCCTAAAAAAGGCACTATAGGGGTGGCAAGAGCCTTAGGCAGTATCCGGAATCCCAAGGGCAACAGGTGCAGGCCATCTCTGACAAAGCATCGTGGTCTGTCGATCATGCCATCCCAGGCAGACAGATACTGGATCCCCTTAGAGTGACACCAGAAGCTTAGCCAATTGTTGAAGTCAATCATTTTGTCCTTGCACTGTACTATCATTCTGGGTGATGGCAGGATGCTACTCACGGCTAGGGTCATACCTGCCTGGGCCACAAGATTGGAGAGCTCCTCCATGTCTCTT
Source organism: Protopterus annectens (assembly GCF_019279795.1). Lineage (NCBI taxonomy): Eukaryota > Metazoa > Chordata > Ceratodontiformes > Protopteridae > Protopterus > Protopterus annectens. Next base: position 1,149,652,035 of record NC_056746.1, read on the forward strand.
TTCATGTAGTCCAGGGAGGTACATCTCAGGTCATTCACACCAGCATGGACAATGACAGAGTCATATTTGCACTTGTGGAATGACCTGAGTGCATGCGTTATGTGGCAGATCCTGGCACCCAACAGGCAGCTGACAGTAACATTCTCCTTGTTTAGCCTGGTGGGTGGAACATCAGTGTGTCTGACTATAGCGTCACCTATGACTAGAGTGTTGGGTACGTTATTATACCTTATGGGCTGTGGTTGAGTGGCACACTGTGTTTGTGGGCTATGTGTCATTTGGGTTGTGTTGCAGGGTGGAGGTTGCTTGTGTTTCTGCTTTGGCGGTCTCTGTTGTCCTCCTGAACATTATTCTGCATGTATTTTCCCACAATTTCCATTTATTTCTTTGTAATTTGTTCATTCCCTTTTCTAGAGATCCCTCTTCCAATTCCTTTATTTATTTTGTAATATTCAATACTTCAGATAAAGTTGGTTTAGACTTTGATTTCAATTTTTAGTAATTGTTGTTTTGGCCGTAGTATGTCTGGGTAATTCATATCCTGTATCCAGAGTCAAAAAAATTTCCTTAGTTACATCCATTTGCTTGCCCAATATTTTCAACAGAGTACTCTATGGGGAATTTTTAAAAGCTGCCATCTCATTAAACTCCTAAAACATATTTTCCCAGTTACCTTTTTTTCTCCATTACACCTTCAACATTTGCTGTCCACCTGAAGAAAAATTCTTTCACATCTGTTGGGGGCATAAAAATACCTATGTAAACACTTCCAAGACAAGATCCTAAACCTTCTGGACTTCATTGCATACTTGCGAGGTGTACATATATCTTCCCATTGTTCTGTGTTAAATTGTTTTTCCAGTCTCTCATCCCTATCTTTTCTAACCTCCTCTGATTGATTCTTATAATTATTGTGCAATATTTTATATGCCCTATTAATTACCCCTTTAAGTAGCAGCTTCAGTACTAGATTCAGCTAAAACTCTACCAGAGAAGGTCTTTCACTTAAGATTCCTCTATCCTCTTCTCTTTGTCTGAACTCTGATATCAATCCCTGATAGGGAAGGAAGTCTCCAGCCTGCAGTCCAAATATCTACTTGGCCTCATCCCACTCTATTACCTTTCCCTCTCTAGTTATTTATTCCCAATACCTTAGTTCCTTTGCCAGTTTTCTCCAGTAAATTTCATCCCTCTCTTGCCTGTGTTTTGTACCCCTACTTTCAGTTATTCCTATTTGCAAAATCTCTTTCTTCATTATAGTGTTAGCTTAATTCTTAGCATACTTTATGAATATAATATTCTGTATGGTTATTTTTATTCTCCTTAAGGATGTGCATCCAAAATCCCACTCTCTCTTTATTTCATGAACTCCCCCTGCATCATCATCATCCTTTTCCATTTTGAATTATAACCTTCTGCTTATGTTATGTATATGAGGCTTAATTTGTAGCTTTAAAATATCCTTTCAACTCAGGTAATCCTAAATAATCTTGTTCTATTGGAAGGGTCAGTTTATCCCACTTAACTATTGCCTTCTTCCCCTCCCAGTTAAATTCCTTCAACTCTCTAGTAATTATTGCCCACAACCTCTCCTCTGGTTGATAAAAATATGCTTGACCCATATATAAAACTAAAGGGACTAAAGATATTTTCGCTGCTTGTATCTTACTATCCATATCCATAAACAAAAGCTTCTGGTTTCTCAGTTTTTGTATTTTATTTTATTTAGTTTCCACCCACATATCCTTAGTTGCCATAACCAAAACCTTTATAATATATACTCCTAAATACTTCATCTTATCATGCCCCCATAAATATGAGTTTTGCTGAACCAATTTGCATGTGGGTACATAATTTACAGCTATAGCCTTTATTTAATCTTTAGTAATGTTATATCCAGAAAAGATTTAAAACTGTCTCATAATGTTTCATAACACAGAGCTTTCATTTCCTGGATTTATAAGGTAAAAAAATAATATCATCAGCAAATAGCACCAACTTTCCTTGATTATCATAATAATTATATCCTTGCATTTCTGAGTCCCTTATTTTCTTTGCCAATGGCTCCAAATATAAATCAAATAACAAAGAGGAAAGAAGATAATCCTGCCTGATTCCTCTTTTCAAACATAACTTACTTGAGAGGCACCCTCCCACTTTAATTCTTGCTTCCAATCCTTCATATGTCCTGCTAATTAACTTTATTATTTTACCTGGGAATGCAAATGCTTCCATTGTCCTACTCATAAAATACCAGATTACACCACTGATGCTTTCTCTGCATTAAGACCCACTAACAACAGCAGTGTTTTCTTGCATTTTACTTTCTTCTGGATCATCATTGGTCTATTAATGTTGTTGAATGTTTGCCTCCCCTGCACAAAACCACATTGTTCAATATCTATCAATTTTGGCAACACCTTTGCCATTCTTTTAGGTAGTTATAGACAAAAACACATTATAATCACAGTTTCAAATTGAAATGGATCTTATGAAGCTGGGTCTGATGGGTCTTTATCATCTTTAAGTAATACAGCCACAACAGCTTTCATCCAAGGTGTTGGTGCGTCCCTTCTTTAAAAATCCTGTTAAAGAAAATCTTCAAGAACTTTATCACTCTATTCCCTCTTAAATTCCAAACTTCCACAGGAATACCAACTTTCATGAGATTGATTATACAATCACAGTTTTTATCTCATTTCCTCCTATTTTAACTATTAGTTGTTGAACTTCATCTACATCTAACCTTGGCATAATTAAATCTTCCATAAATATTTCTATTTATATCCTTTCTTGATTTTCCCATTTGTCTACTTTATATACATTTTCATAAAATGTCCAAGATATCTGTAATACCTCTACAGGATTTCTAGCTATTTTCTTGTTGTGGGCTCCATATGTTTGGCAATAACCCTTTTTACTTTCTGCTGCCTAAGTGGTTGTGCTAAAAGTTTTTATGCTCTGAAGTTATCATCAAAAATAGTTGGTTAACAGTAATGTTTATAAACTCAAGCATATTATTCAGATACTCCCTTAGTTTCTCTTTACCACTCTGCATCTGTGCCTCTTCTTGTTCTGTGAGATTCCCCTTATTCTGCAATACACTAAACTTTGTCAGCCCATCTAATTAATTCATATTACTTCTTAACCATATATTTTTCTCTTTTATTTCTACCCTATTTTTAAACTCCATTTTCATTTTATCCCAGTCATTAACTTTGACTTCTAAAGATACTTTTACCTTCCCCTGATAACTCTCAAATAATTTTCACTACCCATTCCTTAAGTTCCTCTGTTTTTGACAGGTAGATGGGAAAGGACCAGTGTGTAATTTTTACTTCATTATCCTGCATTTTTATTTTAGTGTTTATCAGAGCATGATATGAAATAGTTATTGGTTTGTATGCAGAAGCTTTCAATTAAATGTACATGTTCAGTGAAATATACTTTTCTTCTAGTTTAACCCAGTTGCTCATATCTTTTTAAATGTATCTCTTAACAGCATGCTATTTTCACTTTGAATTTCTTAATATAATTCAATATGCTTTCCTTTTTGTCTATACCTATAAGGCCATTTATGTTCCAAGTTAATATGGATAGTGTAGCCATTATGATAAAAAACTATTGTTTCCACTTATTATAAATGCCAGTTTTTTTGAATGTGTATTTCCAACTTCATGTTACATACTGTTGTGAAATAATCAAATAATTCAGTCATTAGCAGAGCAAACTACTTATCCTTATTAAACAAGCACACATGTGTGGGAGACAGTACTCAGAACATCCTGTCTCCTCAAACAAAGACTTCTATAGTTATTTTATAGAAAAACTTATCAAGATGACATACTTTATCTCTCAGACCACTGTTAAGCATCCGATAGAAAAATGCCAAGTTTAGTGAAAAATACATTTGCTTCTTCATATTTACATTTTAGCCTAGTAAGATATAAGATTCATTTTATCATGTGATTTACAAGAAATGCTGCCTCAGGCTCAGGAAATGAAATTCATCAATCTGTACTTTTCCATTGTTACACAATACTTTGCAGTCACATACACCAGCCTTCATTTGAAACACATGCAGTAGTCATTTTAACCCTTTACAGTCCCTCATTTGATGCTTGGAAAACATCACAATCTTACTGTAAGAAAATCTTTTTGTCCTGATCAAATACTTTCTCATATATTTTTTCAAAACTTTTAAAAATGTATTTTTCATTTTCACTTTTTATATGGACTTTATTTACATGATTAGTCAATGGCACAGCAGTGGTGGTGCTGCGGTAGCACTATCACCTCACAGTAAGACATTGCCCCATTCGATTCTCAGCTAAAGTGTCTTCTGTCTGGAGACGTGCATGAATGGGCGTACCTTCATTGAAGGTTGTGTGTCAGAGCTGGCAACTCAACATGTCAAAATCTACTGCCAATCATTAGCAGACCGAAGTTCCGCTGTGGCGACCCCTAACTGGGAAAAGCCGAAAGACTCCACAACTAGCATGTAAATTCTGCAACAAAATATTAGATCAAGGTGCAATAAGCTTAGTTATCAGAGTCTTACATAAAAATAAAACCAAAAATAAAACCAAAATAATGATAGCAAAAAGCACAAGATGTTTCAAAACTCTTTTTCCCATCCTGAAAACAAATCAGTTAGCCAAGCCAGTGTGAAATATCCACATGTGATAGCTCAGCCACTTTTTGGATAATTTCCATATGACTTTTTATTGTGTGCTCATTATTAGGAATAAATGTGCAACACTCCTTGTGCACCAGCATGCATGTACCTCCCTTTGAGGCAAGCATGAAATCAAGTGGCATTTGATTTTGTAGCACCACTGTGAACATAGCACTCAGCTCAATAATGATCATATTTACAGACTCAAAAGTTACATTACTTCAGATTTCTAATAGTTCATCCGGACCACCAGGCTGATAAAAAACAGTACTTTAATAAAATGCAGTAGGTTAGTGCTTTCAGGTTTAAAAAACCCTTCTTCAGACAACATACAAAAGTTTTGAACACCTTTTAAAATACATAACAGCCAATCAAAAACTCAGTAAAAAGCCTTCCTCTTTTTTTAAAAAAAGGTTTGATAGGAATGACACCATTCAAGCCAGGTGCTCTATCAGAACCCAGATTGATTATCCATCTAGTTTCACTACATTCTAAGAAAGTGTTTGGTTTCTCTACCAAGAATATTAAAGGACACAACTCATTTTTGCAAACTTTACACAGTCACTTAGGTCCCAATGCTGACTGTATGGATTATTTGTTAGTAACCCTGAATATAAACAGTTTGTTCACAGTAATTACAAAATAATATGGCTTGATGGCCATTGAAGTCTTTTTGCAACAAGCACAAATCTTGAATCAAACTGATATTGACAGTGTATGTTTACTGTTAGACTGTATTGAGCAACAATATTTTTATGCATCATAATTGCTTCTATCATCAGAGCAGGGGGGTGGCCATGGGCACCCCCTGCACAAACTCATATGCCAACATAGTGTTGGCATATTGGGAGGATCAAGCAATATTCAAGGCAAACCATTTATGGAGGGGGTACCTGAGTTACTATGTCCATTTTGTGGACAATGTCTTCCTGCTTTGGACAGGGACATAAGAACAACTTTATGAGGTTGCTACCTACTTGGAAAGCACCTCTGCTTTTTTGAGGTTTAGTATTTCACTCTCCGATACAACTATAGATTTCTTAGATGTCCGAGTGATGAAAAACACAGAGCAATGGATTGAGACTGTGTTATATAGGAAGGAATGCTGGAGAAATACTCTCCTAGCCTATGATAGTATGCACCCCAGATATACATTCAACAATATTGCTCAGGGACAATTTTTTCGAACATCTAGGTTATGTACAAATGATGAGACGTATAGAGAGAAGTCTGCAGAATTGATGGTGAACCTAAAAGCAAGGGGTTATAATCAGAACATAATACAGTGGGCATTTAATAAAAGTAAAGAAAAGAGGTTGAATAAAGCAAAACCCTGGCTTTCTGGAAATAAACAGGTACATGACAGGGAGACTGATATAAGCAGGCAGCCCCTTTGAGTTACTTTGAATTATAGTAACAATGTGGGGGGGGGGCATATGTGACATTATTCGCCAAAACTGTAAAATCTTGTTAACTGATGATAGACTGAAGGCATTAATAAATCAGGAACCCACATTTTGTTTTAAACGTAGTAAGAATTTAAAGGATTTGATTTGTATAGACCAACAGGGGGTTAGGAAGCCTGTCATGGGGTGACAAGGGACATTCCCCTGTAGACATTGCAAAGCTTGCCAGTATATCAGACGTAACAACACATTTATCCATCCACTGTCTGGAAAGAGCTATTCATTGAAACAATATGCTGACTGTTTGACCAGCAATCTTATATACTTGGCTGACTGTATGCAATGTTGTTCATTTTATTTTGGTAAAATGAATTGTAGATTGAAAGATAGGGTGTTACAACATGTCAGCTATACACACAGTCAATGCACATAATGCCCTGTATCAGCATGTAAAGCAGTACCCTGGAAACGTATTTTCTTTTATGATTTTGCAGATTATTCATTCAACCAGGAGGGGGGTGATTTGAGAAATATAACAGCATGTAGTGAAACTAGATGGATAATCAATCTGGGTGCTGATAGAGCACCTGGCTTGAATGGTGTCATTCCTATCAAGCCTTTTTTAAGAAAGAGGAGGGCTTTTTACTGAGTTTTGATTGTCTGTTATGCATTTTAAAATGTGTTCAAAACTTTTGTATGTTGTCTGAAGAAGGGTTTTTTAAACCTGAAACTGTTAACCTACTGCATTTTATTAAACTACTGTTTTTCTATCAGCTTGGCGGTCCGGATTGTCTGTTTTTGCTGTTGGAATTTGCTGTGTAGCTGAACCTTAAGTGTGAAGTCTACAAATGTGTTTTTTTTATCCACTTCTAACAGTTTAGAAAGTTTTCACAATTCTCAAATTGATTTTACGGTCCCATAGGCAAGTAATATATCAGCCTCAGAAATATCATCCCCAAGGTTCCTATGAGAAAGTATTTTAGAAACTGCTTGTTCTAAATCATGGTGGTAAATTCACAAGGCATCAGACTTTCCAGCTGGATTTTTTCAATCTGAGTCTCACAGACATTGCAATTTTTTCTACTGGGTAAACTAGTGGTATGCCAAATAGCAGGAATTATATAACCAAAAAAATAACTTTCACCCCCAACCCTTTGACAACCATTTGCAGGCTTTTTACGGAAATAAAATACCAGTCTTGTCCTAGTCCTAAAGACCAATTAGCATATTTCTAGCATCCAAAAGATTAAAATTTCACAATTCTCAAGCTATTTCTGATTGCTACCCATACATGTTTGCCCTGTATTTCTTTCCCAAGCTTTATTAAGACATTTTTGCCAAGTTTAGTCTGTATAAAAAGTGTTATTTACAAGTTTTCATATTGGTGAGAAGTCACCTTATCTTTAACTACTGTAATTATTGAAATATTATTACGTTGCTTAAAATTTTCAAGAGCAGTTATATTCTGTTTTGTACAAATATGCAATAAAGTCACATTATAGGTTCATAGGTTCATAGGTTCATAAGTTCATACTAGGCTATCTGCCCTAGGGCATTTATAAGCCTAGCCAGAATGTGTTTGGCTTTCGCCACCCATTTACTTTTTTTGAGGTTAGTATACTGTGCCTCTCTCTAACAGTGACACAGAAGTGATACCCGGGGGTAAACCTACGATCTCCCATCCACTCATCAAGATTCCTCTTGAAGAGAGTCAATGAGGGACTCTGCCTAACCCGGACTGGGATTTTTGCCACTGAGTAGAGCTGGAGTTTCTTTAACCAGGCAGCATATGGCATCTGTTTGAGCCCTTTGATCCTCTTGATGAGGTACTTTTGGGGTCTTTCCAGTTGCTGCAGGTGTCTGGTAAGGTACATCCCAAAATGAGCATTGTACTCAATTATGGGCCTGATGAGGGATAAGTAAAGAGGCACGATGACCTCCCCTGATCTAGATGTGAATCCCTTCATGATTAGGTGGGCTATATAAAATGTTTTTCTAACCACTTTGGCCACGTGGTTGTCAAATGAGAGATTGCTATCAAGTTGGGTCCCCAGGCCCCTAATTACTTCTTCTGTACTTAATGGATTACCACCTATGTGGTAATTTGTGGGCACTTTGTTTTTGCCAAAGGGGATGACTATACACTTTTTGGCATTTAGCTTGAGGCCATGGCTCTGGCACCAGTTGTCTGTTTCTATGAGGCCCTTTTGGAGGATGCTTGTGTCGGCTGGAGAGTCGATTATGGCACCTAGTTTGCAGTCATCTGCGAACTTGGTCAGCCACAGTCCTTCTGTGTTGGCCTGTACCTCTGAGAAATATATACTGAACAAGAGAGGTCCCAGGACTGAGCCTTGTGGGATGCCACTTGTAACTGGTTTCTAGTCTGACATGGCTCCAGCAATTCTAACCATGTGGGTTCTGTCCTTGAGCCAGTTTGCAACCCATCTAGTGACATAGGGGTTTATATTTAAGCTGGTGAGCTTATCTATAATGCCAGTGGGGTATTAAGGCTTTGCGAGGTCCAGGTAGGCTGTGTGGACCACCTTCCTCTCAATGGCCTTGATGACTGTTTCAAAGAAATCAACCAGGTTTAAGAGGCAGGATCTGCCCTTAACAAAGGATCCAGTGTCTGTAGGTCCCCAGTATCTTTATTTATGAGGTCCATGACGATCCTTTCCATAGCTTTGCAGACTAAGCTAGTCAGGCTTATAGTTTCCAGGATCCGTTGAGGCACCACCTTTGTGGAGAGGGACCACAGTTGCTGTACACCACTCTTTGGGTACATATCCTGTAGTAAGGCTGAGATTGAACAGTAGTTTTATGTTTGGTTTTAGCTCTTCTTGGACTTCATGTAGGGGACACCGTGTGGTCCCATTGATGCTGTGTTTTTTGCTTTGGAGAGGGCGGCTTTTACCTGAGCATCTGAGATGTCAGGGGGGCAGCACTCTGCTGGGATAGATATTTGCCCTTTGGTGGGAGGGGAAGAAGTTTGCACTGAACCTGACAGCTAGGATGTTGGCAATATCTGTGGGTTTTTTTGTCATTTTGGACTAATTCTGAGCATATCTGGGAATTACCACCCAGGTTCCTAACATAACTAAAGAAAGCCTTGTGATTATTCTTAGTGTCCTGTGCAATTTTTCTCTCAAAGCTGGCCTTAGACGATTTTATGAGTGCCCGTAGTTTTTTGCTAATACTGATCAGAGATGCCTTCCCTTTTTGGAATTTTGCTCTATCATTTAGTAGCTTCCTCCTTCTATTGTATAGTTTGTTTATGGCTGGGGTCCACCAGACAGGATGTCTGCCTTTGGAGGATTGGGTCTTGGTTTTATTTGGGATTGCATGATCCATGCATTCCTGAAGGTGTTCATAGAATGCATTTATAAAGGATTCTGCGGTCTGGGCCGTATTTTTCACAGGCCCGGGGGTTTTGAAGGATTCCACCTCAGTTTTGAGGAATGTGAAATTTGCTTTAGAGAAGTTTTTCACTGTGGTTTTCTGGGCAGGGGGTGGTGTCGGGATGTGAATATCCAGTGAGATTAGTTACACATACTGTCACCCAAAGGTTTAGTCCCATTTTGTTTAAAGCAAATAAGTCCTCTTCTTTTTATTGCCAATGTCAAAGGTATCTCCCCTAGAGCTTGCAATGTGTTTATATAATTAGTAGGGACAGTTATCAAAGGCACCCCTCCATGGCAGAAGAAATTGCCACACACACTCAGCAATTATTAACATTTAATGTCTTTGCATAAGCACTTTATTCTCTTATTAGGTCAAGCAGTGCTTACAGTTTCAGGAGAAATCAAAAAATGCAGCAGTAGAATGAAAATAACAATTGCAATCATCAAGGAGACAATCAGGCATGAATAGCGCACTGGGCGGGGTCAGAGCGGATTTTTACAAATGTCCAAACACAAGTTTGTTTTATGATGAATAGCTCACTGCTTCACTCCAAACACATTCCACAAAAGCTACTGTTGTTGTTTAACTCCCACGAGTGCCGTTTGGTCACCAAACTCAAGGAAAATGTCCTTTCCTGATATTCCATGGTGTCAGTCACCAGTTCTATGTTTAGACTTTTTTTGTTGTTTTTTTTGTTTTTATAAGAGAGAAAACTGGTTCATCATTATTGGACAAAGCTGAGGAAAGAGGGTTGAAAGGAATGGGTTGGTTTTAATCATTTGGAACTGCTTTTTGGACATGGGATACATGGATCCGGGTTGAAGATCTTTTCAGTCTAACAGCTGTTATTGTGATGAGGAGTACCAGGAATGGACCTTTTTATTGGGGTTGGAGGGCATACACCCAGTCACCAGGTTGGACACAAATAAAATACCACTCTTCTCTCAGTCCTAAAGACCAGTTAGTATTTTTCCAGCATCCAAAAGATTAAAATTTCCCAATTCTTCAGCATATCATTGCTATCCATACATGTTTTGCTCCTGTGTTTCTTTCCCCAAGATTTATTAAGGCATTTTTGCAAGGGTAGTCTATATACAAAGTGTTATATCCTGGTTTATCATATTGGTAAGAAGTCACATTATCTTTAATTACTGTAATTATTGAAATATTATTAAGTTGCTTAAAAATTTTAAGAGCAGTTGTATACTATTTAGTACAAATCTGCAAGAAAGTCACATTAAACATACTGTTACCCACAAGTTTAGTCACATTTTATTTGAAACAAAGAAGTCCTCTTCTTTTTATTGCCAGTGTCAAATGTATCTCCCTTCTTTGTGGAGAGTGTCCTGCTTCTTTTGGAGCTTGCAATGTGTTTGTATAAATAGTTGGGACAGGTACCAAAGGCACCTCTCCATTGCTGAAGAAATTGCCGCACATTCCTAGCAATTACTCACATTTAATGTCTTTGCATAGATTCACAGAATGGCATCAAAAGTGTTAAAAGAGGGATGCCAATTCATTACATTTTGCCTAGAATTTATTAATTGCTTTATTCTCTTATTAGAAGGTTGAACAGTACTTACATTTTCAGCAGGAATCAAAAATGCAGCAGTAGAATGAAAATACCAATTGACAACCAGGCATGAATAGCTGGGCAGGGTCGGACTGTATTTTTACATCTGGCCAAATACAAGTTTGCTTTGTGATGAATAGCTTGCTGCTGTACTCCAAACACATTCCATAAAAACTATTGTTGTTGTTGGGCTGCCATGAGTGTGCTTGGTCTCCTGCCTCAGGGAACATGTCCTTTCCTGATGTTCCACAGTGTCAGTCACTGCTTCTGCTTTTAGACTGTTTTTTTTTTGTTTTTTTAGAGAAAACTGGTTTATCATTGGACAAGGCTGTGGAAGGAGGGTCGAAAGGATGGGTTGTTTTTTTTCACATTTGGAACTGCTTTTTGGACATGGGATATGTGTATCCAGGTTGAAGGTCTTTTGAATCTAACAGCTATTGTTGTGATGAGGAGTACCAGGAATTGCTTTTGTATTGGGGATGGAGGGCATACACCCAGTCACCAGGTTGGACATCATGTGAAGTGGCAGGATCAGGCTAAAGCTGGGCAGAAACAACCTGTGAGTGAAGGCACTACAGAGCAGAAATAAATTGTTTACAATAATTAAGCATAGCTTTATCAACAGTTTGCAAGTCAAGGGTTGCAGGCAGAGGTGTGGCTGGCATTTTCATAGGGCATCCCACAAGGATTTCATGAGAGGAAAATGTTTTAGGTGCACTAATTGCACTTTGAATTATGAACAATACCAGGGACAAGGCTTTTGGCCATTTTATCCGTGTTTCTGTAGTAAGCTTTGCTAGTTTAGTCTTTGTCTGATTTACTAATTTTTCTATGCCTGAGGCTTGAGGTCTATATGGACAATGAAGCTGAATATGTACATTAAACATTTTACAAATTTGCTGCATAATCTGACTTGTAAAATGTGTGCCTTTATCTGATTGAATACAACATGGAACCCCAAAATGGGGTATCAATTTATACAATTTTTTTTTGCCACTGAAGCAGCATCATTTTTAGCACATGGGTAAGCTTTTACACATCCAGAAAAAACATCTACAATTACTAATACATACTTAAACTTTGCACAAGGAAGTAGTTTAATGAAACTCCATTGAATACAATAAAATGTTTTTCACAGCTTTTTAATATGTTGTGTAGGGCAGAAAAAGACTTAGAAATGTTAAAAGAATTACATATATTATACATATTTACAAGATACTGAATAACTTTTGAAGTGTAAGGGGAACACCAATCAGTCAAAAGTTGTTTCATTAAGGCATTTTTTTCATGTGGGAAGGCAAATGGTAAGCCCATGCCAACTGATATAAAAAGGCTTGTGATGCTACTAACCTTTTACCCGGATGGTGCCAAAGTAAGTCCAGGGAATGACAACAGCCATCACAGATCCACCTTATCCTTTCAGAGTCATCAGCTTGGTTCTGAAAAGACAATACTTTTTGCAAGGATACAGGTACATTTTTAACTTGAATAGGCTGCAAAAAAGAAGCCTGAACAGGATTTAACAACACAGCCTGCCTTGCAACTCTGTCAGCAAAGGTATTTACCATAGATTTAAAAGAATTAGCATTTATATGAGTGCACTTTACCACAGCTATTTTTTTTTGTAATAACAATGCATCTAATAGTTCTTTAACAAACTAAGAATTTTTAATTGTGGTCCCTGCAGAGGTTAAGTAGCCTCATTCTCTCCACAAGGTAGCAAAATCATGGACCACTCCACATGCATATCTAGACTCAGTGAAAATAGTAACAATCCTTTTCTTTACTAGTTTACAAGCTTTGGTAATAGCTACTATTTCAGCTACTTGAGCTGAAACATTTTCCTGTAATTGTCCAGTCAAACAAATCTAATCAGCTGTGCACACTGCAAAGGCTGCTGTTAGTTGTCCATTGTTTTGCTTTATAAAAATCCATCAATGAATAAAATTAAGTCAGGGTCTTGCAAAGGGGTATTCTGAAGGTCAGGTCTAGGAGGAAGCACATTATTAACAACAAAAAACACAATCATGAGGTTTACCTTCATCAGCAATTAGAATAAGAGAAGCTGGATTTAAAGGAGGGCATCTAACAATTTGTAAGGAAAGATTATTTAGTAGAGCCAACTAATATTTAGAAAGTTTAGAAGCAGAAATATATTGCGTCTTGGTCTTTAGCAACAAGGCATCAACAGAGCGCAGAAATGCAACAAAAGTCTCATGGCCCAGTGTGAGTGCCATTGCTATGTCAACTAGCCAGGCAGTTGTGGCTGCAGCTCTAAGGCAGTGAAGAAGGGCAGCTGCTACTTGTTCAAGATTTGCCTAAACCCATCATTTTTTTCTGTGTAATAATCTTAATGCTACTTTTTTTTTACAGCAGAAAAGAAATAATACTTTGGAATAGTCTGGTAGTCCTAATGCTGGATGATTTGAAAGAAGCACCTTTAACTAGGTAAAAGCTTCTTTATGGCATGGTTGCCATGGAATGGGTTCCAGAGTGTCCCTTTTTAGGGTCTGTATTACAAGATCAAAACTTTAGTTAATCGAATAACTAAAGATTGATCTTGTAATATCGAAAGCCAGAAACCTTGAACAGACGATTTATCGCAGGGAAACAGTTCCCTTGGCCGCATGAAAAAAAAACCTTTTAATCCCAAATCAAGCGGGGGGCTGTGCCCCCCCCCCGTAACTAAATATACCAACTCTGAGATTGCTCCAAATTGGAGAAAAGGGCATAATCCACATAATGGCCAAGGGAAGTGTTTCCCTGCGTTAAATTGGCCGTTCAAGGTTTTTGGCTTTCGATATTACAAGATTGATCTTTAGTTATTCAATTAACTAAAGCTTTGATCTTGTAATATAGACCCCCCTTTTTTAATAACTCTAATAAAGGTTTAACTACTTTAGGATAATTATAAATCCATTGTCTACACTAACATGCCAAACCAAGAAATGCTCTGAGTTGTTTTAGAGTTGTAGGTCTCGGCACTGTCTGTATTGCTCCAATGCGAGAGGGTAAAATATTTTGTGCACCTTTAGAAATTAGGTGCCCTAAATACTGAACTTGTGGTTGCTAAAGCTGGAGCTTGGATCAATTTACTTTGAACCCTAATTTAGCTGATTTGGTTAGAAGGACAACATTATCAGTCTGACAGTCAGCTAAGGAGTTAGACACTAAAAGAAGATCATTCTCATACTGTACTAGGACAGACCCACAAGGTAACTGTATTTTATCTAGCTGCTTTTTTATCTCCCTTGAAAATAGGGTAGGTGATTTTATGTATCTTTGAGGTAGACATGTCTATGTATACTTTTTCCCCCTGTATGTGAATGCAAATAAATACTGGCTATTGGAATGTATTGGAATAGAAAAAAGATGAAGAAATATTAATAACTGAGAAGGTGGTGACAGAAGGGGTAGTTGACCTAATTGGTAGCTGGGTTAGGTACTACAGGAAAAGTAGGCACAACTACTGCATTTACTGCTCTTAAATCTTGCACAAACCTATAGGTGTCTTTGCCTGGCTTTTTTACTGGCAAAATGAGTGTATTGTAGGGAGTTTTGGTAGGGACAATTATGCCCTGCTGTAACAATGCTAAGATGACTGGTTCAATTTCTATTTTTGCTTCTGCAAAAAGAGGATATTGTGCCACAATAGGTAGGGGTTCATGTGGTTTTAAAGTGATTTGTACTGGTGTGGCATCTTTAATAAGCTCTATCTCATTTTCATGATTCATTCATAACTGTGAGGGAATTACAATGAGCAATGATGCATCCATCAACTGTACATGTTCTGTCTCGGTGAGGATGGAAAAGAGTGCATCGTTGTCCAAAATGCCCCCAATGGCACACACTGGCATCACCAGAGACCCATCAGGAACATTTAAAAATATTTCATCTGATGTGCAAAATAAAATACATCGCAATTTGCAGAGAATACCTCTACCGCAAAGATTATTTTTTATTTATTTATTTTTATTTATTTAACATTTGTTAACTGGGAAAGTCCGCCTTGGAACAAAGACAAATTTCAGCAGATACCTGGGGAGAAATGCTCCAGACACATGTCTTTATAATGTGGGAGGAAACTGGAGCACCTGGAGGAAACCCACATGAACACAGAGGACATAAAGACTCCACGCAGAAAGCACCCCAGCCGAGAATCGAACCAGAGAACTTCTTGCTGTTAGGCAATTAAGGGGTGCAGAATTTTCAACAATAAAGGCATGCTGATCTGTCAATATTCCCACCTGTATGGGAACTGAGACTGTCTCAGGGTAGTCCAGAGGGACTTCCAACACTCCAACTCCTCGCACTGATGTGTGGGACAAGGGAAGATTTTTTAGCTGCTGGTGCATTTAACATTGACATAGCATCCCCAGTATCTATTAGAAAAGGGATGTTAGTATTGTGAACTTTGATGTTAACAAATGGGACTTTTTGATTTACAGGCACCAAAAAAATAGTTGAGATTCCTGTTTATGGCTGCCTATTTATGCTGTTGCCAGACTGGTGGCTGCCACGGAGTATTTCATGTAGGGAGTTGTTGCCTCACATATTGCAGAGCTTGCAGAGGCATTTGGCTATCAAATGAGTTGGTAAACTGTAGTGGCACATCTACAGGCTGTAAGAAGGGAGAATTGTCCCTCCAGTAGCCACTTTGCCCACAGTTAAAACACAAGTATGAGTTAGGTCCCTGTTCCCGAAAATTTTGGGTATTATTAAAACTTTGAGGAAATGGCCCTTGATTTTTAATAAAAAATGTTTTTTTTTTTATTTTATTTTAGTAATAGTATTAAACAGTTGAGGTATGTTTAACAATTTTTCTTGTCGTTCTTTATGTTTTTTTACAAGCAAGGGTGTCTGCTAAATATTGAACTTAAAAAGTTCGTGGAGCCCCAAACTTGGCCAATTTAGGCAAACCCTTTTTAATTGGTGGTGAATAGGGGGAAGCAACCCATCCATGAAGGCAGCTGAAAGGCCACTCACTGCTGGCCCCTCAGTGAGTTCAGAATAGCCTGAAAAGGCTTCAGAAGCATCTGTTATATGCTGTAAATATGCTTCAATAGGCTCATTTTTGCACTGCATGACTGTGATTATCTGAGACAAATTAGGTACCGGAGGACGCACAGAGGTAATAGCCTGCAGTAAGTATGTCTTAGCATCCTGAAAAGCATTGGTGTCAGTATGCTGGGGACTAGGATCTGGTATATTAGCATGCTTCCAAATGCATTTAAATAAGTTAGGTAGAATAGATATCTCTAATACTGCCCTGAGATCTTTTAAAGTGGGATTTTGTTAATTGAACATGTCCCTTTAAAATTTTGGCATATTTTGCTTAGTTGGTGCAGATTGACAGAAGATGATCTAAAATGGTTTGAAAGTTAACGGCTGAACAAGTGTGGACCACATTAATGGTGGAATGTGCCACTTCATCCCTGCCAAGGGCTGGTTATGGAACTTGTCACAGGGGATGTAGTTGGGCAGTTGGAGTAACAATATTATTACCATCTTTTTCAGAACAGGAGTTTATTTTTTCTTTGTCTGGATTAAATTTATCAGGGCCAAAATGACCTTTGCTGTCTATGACTATAGGAAATTGAGTAACTACTTTATGTGAGCGTAACTTATGCTGTCTAGGGGATTAAATTAACACTCCTTTTTTATGTCACCCAGAAAGGTGCATAAGCATTTGTGTAGTCAGATGTTTTGGGTTTTTTCTTTCCTTTTTGTCATGTACCATCTCAGATGGAAGAAGAAGAAACTTCAGGCTGGCTAGTGGAAAAAGGTAAATCAGGGCATTTGCTTTTCTGAGAAGGTGGTGTGGTAAAAGTCTCTGTGGTGGAGGAAGAGACAGTGGATTTCTGGTGGGCAAGAGAAGGTGCATTATATTGTGGTGGTGCGGTAGGGAAAACCAAGCATTCATCATTGGACGAGTCATGTTGGTTAGGTTGTAATTTCTGAAGGTCCCTAAGAGGATAGAACCCATAGTCACCTGGCACCTGACACTCTGAACATTGAATAAGGTTAACAGTCTTATTACTTGAGTGTAATTGAGTTTTTAACTTAGCCAAGTTATGTTTTAAACTACAAACAATCAAATCCTTTTTTTTAACTTTAGATTTTACCTGCCAGGCATTAAAAGCTGACCAGCAGCAGGCAGGTAGTTTATTACCTTTTTTTCTGAGTTGTTTTTCTAAGTTTGTCACTTGTCTAGTCAGGATGAAGTTGATGAACATTCTGGGTTCTTGTTCAAGCACAAACACATAAGAAATGAGGCTGAGTAACTTTACAAACTAGCTAACATACATATACATGTTCACACTCTGGCTGCACTTCTCAAAATGGCATTGAAGCTAGCACGTGCTTGCTATTTATATGCACATTCAGTCCTTGGAAATATTTCTTAAAGGTACAACACAGCTCACTATTCTACATCCTCCCTTTTGGAGAATTGAGTTATGAAATATTGACAACATTAAATGACATGTAATTGATACAGATACTTTTTTGTCATGCAATTATACAGAACTAGATACATATATACAATCATGTCTAAGTTGCTCTGTATTTCACACTAGGTCTGGATATGTGATCAAATCATGTAACACAGAGATCAGAGTTATGGTTTAGCAACTGGGATTGTCTCTGCTGAATGTTCAACCTTTGGGATATCAGGAACATCTTCAGAAACAAAAGTAGGAGTCGACACATTTTGGAACAGGAACATTGTCTAGATTGCTCTGAGATCTAGAGTCTATATCACAGGAACAATGCTGCGATAACAGTTCTGATACTGGAAGATGTCTACGATTTCTGCTGTACTACACACTCTCTGATTTCACAAAATAGGAGCTCGGCTCTGCACATAAACTTATTACTTGACCAAGCCGGTCAAAACATTTCTCTGTTTGTATCCTCACTGTCTCTTCTTCTTTCAATGGACAAAGAAATCTGCTCGATTTTTCATAACTGGACTTCTGGAAAGAATGCTTTCTGAATAATTGGGATTTAATTGTTTTGCCGTTTTTAGATTTAGGCCTCAGTAAACTGGAACTGATAGGCAATTTTGTTCTGGTTTGCCTAGGTGAAAGTCTCTGAGCAGGTGAGCTAAGTATATCATCATGGGGTATGTTTCTGAGATTCAGTAAATTCAAAAAGACATTGGTATTATCATGCTTTGACTTCTCTAGTAATTGCTTTGCACTCTGCACTGCACATTCAGCTAGTCCATTTGATTGTGGATATTCTGGACTACTAGTAACATGTACAAAGTCCCATTCTCTTGCAAATTTATGAAGCAACTGACTGGTAAATTGGGTACCATTGTCAGAGATAAGCTTCTGTGGACTTCCATGGACTGAGAAATTACATTTCAGCTTGGTAATAACAGTAGTGGATGTTAGGTTAGGTAGTAAATTGATCTCAAACCAGTTCGAATAAGAGTCTACCAATAGTAAGTAATGCTGATTGTTCCACTCGAATATGTCAGTGGCTACTGTTGACCAAGGTAGTTCAGGAACTTGACTTAGCTGGAGTGGTTCTTTTTGCAAATGCAGTCTAGTACTATTGCATACTGAACATGAAGAAAGTACTCTGTCAATGTTTTTTACTAGAGAAGGCCAAAATGCTAGTCCTCCCGCCCTTCTTTTAGTAGCTTTGGAATCTGGGTGATCACGATGCAAAATCTGGATATATTCCTGTTGTAAGGAAGCAGGGACAACAATTTTAGGACCTTTGAAAATAATGCCGTCTTCCATCAACATCTCATCTCTGTAAGGAAAATAGGGTTGCACTTCAGGTGGTACACTAGATTGCTTTGACGGCCATCCAACATTAATGTAGTGGTTGAGCTTTTGCAAAATTGGATGGATCAGTCTTTGTATGATTTCTCAGCTCATCAAGTCTTGTGGTAAAAAAATTATGCACTTCCATGGCATCAAAGTCAAAATTCTCTGCATCAAGCTGTTCCATTGTATTTCTGGGCCATCTGGATAAGGTATCAGCCAGATAAATAAGTTTGCCTTTTGTATAGACCATTTTGAAGTTGTACTTCTGCAATTTGAGCATCATTCTTTGTAATCTTTGTAATCTTGCTAGAGCTGAATGCATAGGTTTCTTTAAAATAGTAACTGGAAGCTGATGATCAGTTTCAGTCTGAATATCTTGACCATAGATATAATCATGAAACTTGGAACATGCAAATACTATTGCCAAAAGTTCTTTCTCGATTTGAGTATACTGCATTTCAGTTTGGGTAAGAGTTCTAGATGCATAGGCTACCGGTCTGCTTTCTTAAAGAATAACTGCACTAAGACCAAATTTTAAAGCATCGCAGGAAAAAGTTACTGGTTTGTTGACATCATAGTATCTTAATGTAAGTGGGGTAACAATTTTCTGCTTAAGGTCTTCAAATGCTTTCTGGTGTTGTTCTAAGCAAGACCATGTAACATTTTTTGCATGTTAGTGCTCTCAAAGGCACTGTCAACTCACTGACATCTGGTATAAACTTGCCTAAACAGTTGACCATGCCAAGAAAACATTGTAGAGCTTGAATATTATCTGGTGCTGGCATCTCAAGAATGGCTGCTTGCTTGGATGGGTCTAGTCTCAAGCCAACACTAGTAAACAAATGTAACTTCTGATATTCTGTATTTGCACTTTAGAGGACTGAGCTTTAAGTTCACTTCATAGACTCTGTTTAGAACTCTCTTAAGGTTTCTGTCATGCTCTGCTTCACCATTGCCTCCGACCAATAAATCATCTACTATTATGGCACAAGGATAACCTGAAAAAATTTGTTCCATTGCATGCTGAAAGACTTCACTTGCAGAATTTATTCCAAATGGCATCCTGAGAAATCTATATCTTCCAAATGGGGTACTGAATGTAGTCAGTAATGAAGATTTGTGATCAAGCATCACTTGCCAAAATTAACTTTTTGCATACAAAACTGAAAAAAAACAGTGGCATTTGGTATTTGAGCAGAGACCTCTTTGACTGTGTGCATAGGATGATGCAATCTTTGTAATGCTTTTTTCAAATCTCTTCGGTCGATTCCTTATCTGATTTTGTCTGAGCCTTTTTGTGAGCAGCTACCATGGACAACACCCATTCAGTAGGTTCTGTAATTGGACAAATTATACCTTGCTGCCCTATTTTATCCAATGGAGCTTTAACTTTATTCTGCATAGCTATTGGAACTTTTCTAGCTGGACTGACTACTGGACTTACCTCAGGGTCTAACTTCATGGAATACACAAGTGGAAGTTTGCCCAACTTGTCATCGAAAACATCAGCATACTCTGAAAAAATAGTGTTAGTGAAGCTGGAGCTGGGATATGTGCTTATTTGATGAACTTCTTTGATAAATGAAAGCAGATTCATTCTCATACTGTCTCTGGGACCCGATAATGACTGCACAGGTCATATAACTACATAGAATAATAAGCTATAACAGCTCTTGGCCACATAACATGAAAGCACTACTGACCCTTTGGTCTGAATTTCTTCACCTCCATAAGCAACAAGTTTTGCACAACTGGCCACATTTATTTGTTCACCAGCTCTCACCTTAGCAAATGTGTCTACTGACATAACATTACACTTTGAACTAGTGTCTACTTTGAGCTCGGTGGATTTACCATTGATCTGGACAGTACAAAATACTTCATTCTTTGCCAATAAATCTACTGCATCAATCTTTTCACCAATTATGGATACACCATCCACATAGAAAGTAGACTGCATTCCTACTTGATCAACTTGCTTTTTTAAATGACCCTTCATTATAACAGTGTGAAGCTTACTTGATTTGCAAAATTTTTAAAAATGGTTCCATTTTTTACACTTGTGGGATTGCTGCCCAAATGCTAAGCACTTCTCTTTTAGACTCATGGTTGGCACCACAATTGCGACATTTAACAATAAAACCTGATTTGGGTTTTGCTCTCACCTTTCTACTGGACTGATCATGCTCTCTTTACTGAGCTAGTCTTGGAATTTGCTAGAAGACTACGAGTTTTACCTGAGTAGCCTGCAGGGGTTGCAGCTGTCATGTGCTTAGGCCTGCTTCTGTTAGTCACATGTTGCATGGTGTCTACATTTGCTCTGGAGCCTGCTGAAACCACACTCATCAGTTGCAAGCATATTTGTGTGTCTTTCTGTAACTTCATGGATTTGACAAATCTCAATAGCCTTGCTCAGTGTTAAATCACTGCCACAAAGTAAAATCTTTCTCACTGCAGCACTATTAATACCACACACAAGCCTGTCCTTTATTAACTCATCTTTTAAGTCACCAAACCTACACATTTTAGCTTTGTTTCTCGGGTCAGTAATATAAGCTGCAAATGTTTCTCCTGGCTTTTGATCTCCTGTGTAAAATAAATGCCTCTCTAATGTAACATTAGTCTGGGGGTTGCACATTTCTCTAAATTTGCACTTCAAGCACTTGGGGTCTTTCCTCGATTCAGCCTGTACAACAATATGACTATTTGCCCCTTCACCTTCATATACTGCTGGTGCATATACAAATGAACACTGTCTTTCGATGGCTTCTGACCCAGCTAGGTTTAGGAAAATGAATGCCCTAGTGTGTGCATCTTTGTCAGAATAAGCTGCTTGTATTAATATATTGTACTCTTGCTCAAATATTCTACAGTTCTCTGCAATATTCGGATCAAATACAAGTGGTGATGGTTTTCGAAATCCATCTGCCATGCCAACAAATTATAGTAAACACAATACAACCAAGTCCCCTTGTAACTATACATAAATGCACACATATACATATATGCCAGAAATTTATGCTAGTACTTGCAACTATGCCCAATAGCACATCAAGCCTCGTACGAATAACTGTACTTTGTGAAGTACGTTCCTCAGATACTGTAATATTCTTAAAATTGCTGTACTGTAAAAATCACTTATCATCATTTTAAGAAATGCTTCAAATAACTGCACTTTAGCTCAGAGTAAGAAACATTTCGAAGTAAGTGCACTTTGCAAATAAACAGTATACAGCACACTGAAAATTCCCCAAAATGGCTGTACTTTGCTAAATAACTCTGTACAGTGCAAGAAACACTCTGTAATTGTTTTTTTTTTTTTGTGAATAGACACACCTAGCACAAGAGACTTTTCGAAATGGCTGTAATTTGACTGCACTTTATGAAATAGTTACACTTTGCACAAAACAAATTCTACAGAATAAATGCAGAGTAATAAACTTCCACTGTAAGCACTTTTACACACTTTAGTTATAGTATTCAGAGCTTCGACCAATGTGAAATAGTAGTTTATGCCAAAACACAGCAATTTTCCAAAAACATGCAGTTGCCTTGCTTTATTTATGCTTAATGTGCCCTTTTTTGCCCTTTATTATCTTGTTTTGCTCATTTAATCTCGTTTCATGCCCATTATACTTTCTTGTGCTCATTTTAACTCTAAACATACTCATTTTACTTTAAATATGCTCATTTTGCAATTCATCAGTAATTCTGGACCCTTTATATGCTTTTCTGATAATTGCTTTATCAAATAGCTTAATTTCAAATATTTGATTTGATTAATAAACTTCTTATGACACCCATTTGTTTAGTAAATGTTTCTGTGCTATTTGTTTGCTTAATAATGCTTTCTGTGCCCTTGTAATGCTCTTTTTTATAAAATAAATCATTTGTGTAAGTTTTCATTACCTTTAGTTTGTTTCTGCCCCTTTTTTGCATTTGTTTCACTTAGTTTGTCTTCACTGTTAACTCTACACCTCATGGCTCTGAAAAGCAGTCTCTGGAATCCCGGTTCCAACACCATCTCACTCGTCTAGTCAGGATGAAGTAGACAAACATTGTGGGCTCTTGTTTAAGCAGCTTTACTATATACAAACACATAAGAAATGAGGCCAAGTAACTTTAACTATACAAACTGGCTAGCAAACATATACATGTTCACACTTTGACTGCACTTCTCCAAATGGCACTGAAGCTCGCACGTGCTTGCTATTTGTATGTACGTTCAGTCCTTGGAAATGCTTCTTCAAGGTACAACACAGCTCACAATTCTACAAAGTTTAACATAATCTATTTTATCAAACATTCCTGCAGGTGAAAAAATTAATTTATCATCATTTTTACTGAGCTCATGCCATTTATCTAAGTAAGCACAGCTGTCTTTATTACAATGTTGAAACATATATCTAGCGGGAGTACCAAACTCCGGCTCTTTTAAAGTACCCACATTTGCTCCCAATGTAAAAACAACTTACAATGATTATATAGACATAAAAACTATCCCACTCAGTACTAAACCAACATACATACAAAAGCAACATGTACCCGGAGAATTCTGAACTCTGCCAAGACTGAAAATCCCCCCCCCCCCAAAAAAAAAAGTTGCAGCTGTCAGCTAATGCAACAGAAAATACACCAGACAGAATACTGTCACAGGGCCCAATAAAGTGATTTTTTGATGAGGCAGTTCCAGAGGGTTTGAAAAAAATCCGTGTCAGGGCACCAACTGTTGAGAAATAATAAAATACTTATTTATCTTCATTAAAATAAAATCCTTATTTTTATTAAACAAGTACACATGTGGGAGACAGTACTCAAAAGGTCATGTCTCCCTGAACAAAGAATTCTATGGTTATTTTACAGAAAACTTACACAGATTATATTGATAACATACATTATCTCTTAGACCACTGCTAAGCATCCATTAGAAAAATGCCAAGTTTAGTGAAAAATACATCTGCTTCTTCTTATCTATATTTTAACCTAGTAAGGAGTAAGTTTCATTTTATCAGGTGATTTACAAGAAATGCTAAATTAGGCTCAGGAAAAGAAACTCAGCAATATGTACTTTTCCATTATTACACAATACTTTGCAGACACATACAGCAGCCTTTTTTTTGAAACATATGCAGTATTCATTTTAAACCTTTACAGTACACAGACTGTTTATCATGCTGATCTTTTATACAGTTGTTTCTTCTCACCTCCATTTGACTCTATGTCACATTTTCAAAACTTTTTGTTAATGAAAAACTCTCACACATGCGCATATGGGTCTACTTCAGAAGACTGAAAAAACAAAAGACTGAATCCCAAATGACTGAAAATTCAAAATACTGAATTATGGACTTTGCCCTTTCTCCACTGTTGTGTGATCTTGGAGTTGGTATATATAGTTAGCAGGGGATGTGGGAGTGCACCCCCCACATGAGGGGTGCAGGAGGTCTTGCCCCCTGCAATAAAAATGTGTTCAGTATTTTGAATTTTCAGTCTTTTGGGATTCAGTCTTTTGGTTTGTCAGTCTTCTGAAATAGACCCCCCACACACACATACAGACACAGACACAGGCACACAGACACACAGACACACACACACACACACACACACACACACACACATACACACACGCAAAGACTAAATACATTTCAGAGTACTTCATCCACTATTAACTTAGAATAAACATACAAAACTATGTACATCTGCAAAAAATGAAGTTTCACCCTCCAAATTGCACAAACACACCCACAAAATAAACGCTTCGTTGCAGAAAAAACAGGTAATCTCCAGAATTATAGTAATTGTAACGAAGCAACCAAGTTCCACCAAGAATTAAAACCAAAAGTTGTTTATAATCACAAAAACATCCAGTAAACCCTTTCGCTTAAAAGCTTCTTCAGACTGACAAACATACTATTCGGTCCAAGTTCTTATATAAAGAAATTCAAAAACACTGAAACCAATCACAATCAATTACTAATTAAAACACTTTTAAAGGTATACATCTGGCTAGTGCATATATGCATAAAAATATATTAACACATAGAGACATGGATCCTAGCAGCTAAAATCATTATATACAGAAATATATATATATATATAAATAAAAACGTGATATATGGTTATATAAATATTACCCTGCAATCTAAGTCTTTTTAACTATTTGGGTATTCTACATTTTTTAAGTAAGGGTTTTATTGTTGCCCTTTCATTTAAACCATGGCCCCTATCTGCCCTAAGTATAATGATCCAATTATTTTCTCTATACTCTGTGTGATTCTTGATATCCCCTTCTCTTATGTTAGGAGAAATCAACTCAAGAACTCTGAACCTAAAATGATGTTCTTCACCATAGCGAGATATATGTTTCGCTAAAGCATTATGGTTTGATTGCTTCCTAATATGATAAATATGTTCGTGAACTCTGTCTCTAAGGATCCTATTAGTTTTTACTTTTAATGATGAGCTACATATACAACGCCATGGGGTTGCAATGGGCACCCCATGTGCAAATAGCTATGCGAATATGTTCCTTGCTCATTGGGAAGAAACAATACTTAGTAGAAATCAAGAATTTCAGATACACGTATTGTTCTATCGACGTTTCATCGATGATCTCTTTTTATTATGGAGAGGCAGTGTAGGAGAATTATTAGCATTTTATAATACACTTAACAATATGGTTGAGTGTTTAAAATTTACAATGAATTGGTCCTATACGAGGATAGAATATTTGGACCTATATGTTGAGAAGTTGCCAAATGGCTTAATTAATACAGGAGTGCATCGAAAAACATGTTATAGGAACTCACTTCTTATGAGATCAAGTATGCATCCGGGTTATATCTTTAAAAATTTGATTAGAGGCCAAGGCCTCAGAGTATCTAGGTTAAGTGGCCTGGACAATTGTTTCAATGATGAACTTGATGGCTTAAGAGACAGACTTCTATCAAGAGGCTATACTATACATGAGATTTCAAATGATTTATCAGATATTCAAATTCTGCACAGAGATATAGCTGCACCATATTTTGGTCCACAAAAGGAAAATATTCATAGTACTGATAACGGGATTTTTACTTCCCTTAAGGTTCCACTATTTTATACTCTGGACAATAAAGAACTAGTAGAAATTGTTTGGAAAATATTGGTCCATACTTCAGGTTGATAGTGACATTAGCCAAATAGTTGGTGAACAACCAAGATTTACATATAAAAATAGAAAGAATTTGAAGAGGTTATTATGTCATAAACAGGGCAATCATCAAGTCACTGACACAGGAGGGTCTACACGACCCTGTGGAACATGTAATTTTTGTTCATATATTGATACCAGTGATAGATTTTACCATCCTGATTTAAAGAAGGACTTTAGTTTTCATGTAGGAGCTACCTGCAAAAGCTCAAATCTTGTATACTTAGCTGTATGCCAGGTTTGTCAATCCTTTTATGTTGGCAAAACTAATAGGATCCTTAGAGACAGAGTTCGCGAACATATTTATCATATTAGGAAGCAATCAAACCATAATGCTTTAGCGAAACATATATCTCGCTATGGTGAACAACATCATTTTAGGTTCAGAGTTCTTGAGTTGATTTCCCCTAACATAAGAGGAGGGGATGTCAAGAATCACACAGAGTATAGAGAAAATAATTGGATCATTATACTTAGGGCGGATAGGGGCCATGGTTTAAATGAAAGGGCAACAATAAAACCCTTACTTAAAAAATGTAGAATACCCAAATAGTTAAAAAGACTTAGATTGCATGGTAATATTTATATAACCATATATCACGTTTTTATTTGTATATATATATATATATATATATATATATATATATATATATATTTCTGTATATAGTGATTTTAGCTGCTAGGATCCATGTCTCTATGTGTTAATATATTTTTTATGCATATATGCACTAGCCAGATGTATACCTTTAAAAGTTTTGTAATTAGTAATTGATTGTGATTGGTTTCAGAGTTTTTGAATTTCTTTATATAAGAACTTGGACCGAATAGTATGTTTGTCAGTCTGAAGAAGCTTTTAAGTGAAAGCGCTTACTGGATGTTTTTGCGATTATAAACAGCTTTTGGTTTTAATTCTTGGTGGAACTTGGTTGCTTTGTTACAATTACTATAATTCTGGAGATTAACATAAAATTAAAGTTATTCATGCTAAAATGCATTCTACAGTATGTGTTCTCACTTACACTGATTGCTCTGTGTTCTTTTCTTGTCTCTATTACCCTACCAATGTGAGAAACAGATTGCATGTTTTAGAAAACATTAACTTTTAGCCCTAAGAAAAAAGTCCACTGTTATCTTTAAATAAAACTGAATTGCAAACTGTTCTATTCAGTCCATAAAAGTATTAAGGCTGCTAGAGTGACTGATATGTCTTATTCACTTCCTATAATTTCAAACTTTATTTTTCAGTGAACTGCTTGCTATTGTACCTTTAAATTTTGCAGTTCTTTAGCAAAGAATGCTCAGAACTCTCAAGATTAATTGCTTACACCTGCAGGCAGCAGATCTTCATGTAAAAGTACAGAACATACTACTGCTTTCAGCTGCAGACTTCTTGACTCCCATTAAACATTTGCTAATGAAAAAAATAACAAGCTACTATATTTGCAAAGGTAAGGAACTTAGTATTTTTCAGGGCCTTCAACATTTTGTCTTATTTTTCACTTGATTACAAAAAATATATACTTGATTGTAGCTTAAGCCAAGGGCATTAATTTAGTAATTCACCTTTGTAAAAATAAGAGACAATATTTTAATTCCACATATAATATGATCACTGAACTTTTACACCCACCCCACCCCAGCAGCCCAAGAACACAGCATATTAACATTAAACTTAGTTTTCTCCAGCCTTTCTTTTCTTATTAGATGGCAAAGCCTATATTTCTTTTTTTTTTCCAAAAACATTTTTGTTAAATTTTGTTAATAAACATGGACATAAAGTATTAAAAATAAACAATATAAAACATAACTATTTACACTATATACAAACATCCATGATAAACATTTGTTTTATCCAAGAAAGGTAATCAATATTTATCTAACAATCTCTCCAATTTTTGGCAAGCTAGTCTTTTGTGTGTTACATTCGATGATCTCTGATATTTTCCAGTTCAATGTAATTATTTTTCGAGCAATAGTTAGAATTAACCAAAGAACATGTAACTGATGTCTAGGAATTACACTTGGGGTAGGGACATTGAATAATATCAAAGAGCTAGTAAATTGACAGTTATCAGACTACAGGGCTTTTGCAAAATGTCTAAAATCACTCCAGTATTGTGTGAGAGTTCTACATTCGATGAACATATGAACCCAGTTGGCTTCAAGAATATCACCACACCTCCAGCATTTGCTTTCATTACTCTTGGTTATAAGGTCAATTCTGTGTGGAGTGTAAAAGCTTCTATGAATAAATCTCCAAGTATATAGTCTCCAATATAAAGATGATGAAGTGTTTTTTATTGAATTTAATAACTGTTTCTTATTATCATTAGATAAAGGTTCACCATTAATCTTTATGGAGTAATTCCAAAAAGCTTGGTCAAAAGTAATCAAGTCTTCTCATAGGATTTTATTTACAAGTGATATGCTTAATTTATGTTCAATGTTCATCGAACTACACCATATGAATAGTTGTATAAATCTTGGTATAATATCAGTTTCCAGGATTATTGACACTTTCACTTTATTAAAGATTGAATACAGAGCCAGTTATCTTGACAGACATTATATCTGGCTAAGAGAAAGTTCATTGGTTGGATGCTCTTATTGTCTATAAACTGATGCCAAAACTTTAGATTATTCTCTTTAAGATTCCGCATATTATTGATATTGAAGGTATCTCTGCAATCTAGTGTATAAGTTAGGGGAAATGTAATGAAAAAGGTGTTCTTTAAACTATAATTGTTGTTGTTTATATTTTTGAAAATATAAAATATTTGGTTTATACCATGTGAGAAGTGGCTAAATTTCTTATTATATAAGCAATATTCATGGAATATCCAAAATATTTTGTTAATTCTAAAGGTTTTTTTAAACTGGGTTTCTGAGTTCTCAGAGGAAGTTATACGTATTTCATGTAGTTGTTTCCAGCTAGAGGTGTATATGGATGACATCCAGTGTAGTATTATGTTAATAATAACAGATTTGGAATATAATTCTATTTTAGGAAAGCCAATTCCATTACTGTCTCAGGCTCTAACATGACATTTATAAGCTATTCTTGGTTTCTTTGGGAACCATAGAAAAGTTAGTAATAGGGAATCTATTTGTTTAAAGAATTTCTTAGGAGGAGGTAAAATCAATGATTGTATGTAAAATAAAATCTTGGGCAAAATAATCATTTTTATTAATGTAAGTCTGTCTTCCATGGTGAAAAACATTTTGTTCCACTTTTTAGTCAAGTCACTGATTATAGCTACCAGCTTAGTGAAGTTAAATTTAATAGTCTCATTCCGCTTATTCTTAATACGTATTCCTAGACAATCTATCTTATCATTTTCCCAGTTGAATGTATTGTATTTTTGCAAATTGCTACTTATTTTCTTATTGATTAAAAGTGTTTTGGTTTTATTTTGATTAAAATTGATCCCTGAGATTTTTCCAAATAGAGTTATGGAATTCATGATATGTTGTAAAGAGTCTTCTATGTCACTAGATGTTAGTAGAATATCGTCAGCAAAAAGCTGAACTTTGGGACAGTATCCCTCATCAACTTGAAATCGTTTGATATTTGGGTTACTACTAATAAATGAAGCAAAAGATTCCACTGATAAAGCAAAAAATAATGGGGATAGAGGTCAACCTTGTTTAGTTCCCTTATGAATTTTTATTGGGGATGATAGACATGAACCAATCTTAACAAATGCTTTAGAATCACTATAAATATTTAATATCAGTTTAGTGAAATCTGAAGTAAAGTTAAATCC
This sequence comes from Protopterus annectens, assembly GCF_019279795.1. Taxonomy (NCBI): domain Eukaryota; kingdom Metazoa; phylum Chordata; order Ceratodontiformes; family Protopteridae; genus Protopterus; species Protopterus annectens. Next base: position 1,149,681,840 of record NC_056746.1, read on the forward strand.
TTTAAAGATTTTTTTGTAAGTATGACCAACTAAGGAAATTGAATGCCTTATCAATATCCAGACTAATAATAGTTCATTGTTTCTTGGTTTTGTTTGCCATGTCTATTAGAGATAGTAGCTTAATAATATTGTCATGCACTTTTCTATGTAAGATAAAGCCAGTTTGATCAAAGTGTATTAGATTGGGTAATATATTCTTTAGTCTCTTGGCCAGGATAGATATGAACATTTTATAATCGATATTTAACAATGATATGGGTCTACAGGATGCACATAGTTGGGGGTCCTTACCTTGTTTCAGAATGGGGGAAATTATTGAGTACTTCCATGAGGGAGGGAAAATTAAGTCTTCTTTAACCATGGAGAATGTGTTTAATAATAACTTTATTGTGTGCTCTGGAAGAATTTTATATATTTCTGGGATTATCCCATCTAACCCTGGGGCTTTATTATCCTTCAGATTTTTAACTTGTTCTTTCACTTATGCTAAGGTTATTTGTTTATTTAGGGTACTATTTTGTTGTTTTGATAGTTTAGTCTTGATATTTTCTTGTAGAAATGTATCTATTACATCATCTGAATCTAGTGGTGATCGCATGTCATTGATTGACCGATAATGATTTCTAAAGGCTTCTAATATACCTCCTAAATCAGTTGTTCTTTTTACTGTGTTATTATTCTTGTATTTAATTTCATTAACATGATTTTATTTGCTAATTTGTTTGGATCTGATAGCTAGTTTATGTTAATGTCTGGGGTTTACTGAATAGGACTGTAGTTTAATCTTTTCTAGTCTTATAGCAACCTTATGATTCAATATTTCCAAATATTTGTGGTTTAGCTCAGAAATTTTAGTAAGTAATGCTTTATCATTTGATTTTAAATTTAGTTTCAACTTATCTGTAAATCAGAAAGTTCCTTGTCCCATTCCTTTCTCCTTTGAAAATACCAAGTTTTAACTCCACTAAAGATGTGCACTTTTAATGCTTCCCAGGGTATGATATTTGCTACTTAAACCATTATTGTTGTTTTCCATAAATGTATTTATTTCTTTTAATAACCACTCCATAAAACCTTTTAACTTAGTAACATAGGCTGGGATTCTTTGAAAAATTATCATATCATCTTTTTTCACAGTCAAACTGAACAAAAAGGCATTGTGGTCAGAGAGAGGACATGACTGTATTGCAACATCACTTATTTTAGAGTAAAGAGGGTTAGACACAAAAATCTTATCAATATTAGTTTGCGTGCCGAATTGGAAAGAATAATGAGTGTAATGAAGTGAATTTTGAACTCTTAAATTATGTATATCTCTAAAATTCATTGAGGCTATAAAACTGTTTACCTTTTCAGCTTGTGTCGTTAGTTTAACCTTACTAGTTTTAGAGGTGTCTTCATCTGATAACAAGCAATTGAAATCTCCTGCCAGAATAATTTCTCCTTTTGCATGTAAAGTAATGAGATCCAAGTATTTCTTCACATATTTAGCTCCTAGACCAGGAATCCAGAATGAGTTTACCAGTGTGAAGCATTTATAGGTTCACAGGTTCATAGGTAGGTACTAGGCTATTGGCCCTAGGGCCTATACAAGCCTAGCCAAAAATGTACCCTGGCTTTTGCCACCCAAGAAAATTATTTTCCTGTGCCCCTGTCAAGCAGAATCACAGAAGTGATCCCCGGGGTGAATTTCCTATTACCCATCCAATCATCAAGATTTTTCTTGAAGAGTGCTAATGAGGAGCTCTGTTTGACATAGATAGGTAGTCTGTTCCAGAGTATGGGAAGTCTCTGGGACAGGAATCTATCCCTCCAGCATGTTCTGTTTATTGTGGTGACAAGGATTAGGTCCCTAGAGCATGTAGCTCAGAGGGATTGGGATTTCTTTAAGTGGAGCATGTCCAACAGCTCTGGGTTTGACATAGCTTTGTATGTTAGGCAGAGATCGCCTCTGAGTAGGCGATATGCGATTTTGAGAAGGTCTGCGTAAGGCATCTGTTTGAGGCCAGTAATCCTCTTTGTGAGGTATTTTTGCGAACTTTCCAGTTGTTGTAGATGTCTTGTGAGGTACATACCAAAAGGGGCATTGTACTCTATAATGGGTCTAATGAGTGATGAGTAGAAGGGAACAATGACCTCTTTTTTTCTGGATGAGAAACCTTTTGTGATGAGGTGGGCCAAGTAGAAGGATTTCCTGACCACTTTGGCGATGTGATTTTCAAAGGAGAGACTACTGTCCACCTGTGTCCCAAGGTCTCTTATCACACTTTCGGTGTTAAGTAGACTCCCACCTATGTGGTAGTTCATGGGTACAGAATTTTTACCAAAGGGGATGACAATGCACTTTTTGGCATTGAGCTTGAGACCATGTCTTTGACACCAGGCGTCTGTCTCAGTGAGGCCCTTTTGTAGGATGTCCACATCGTTAGGAGTTTCAATTATGGCTCCTAGTTTGCAGTCATCTGCGAATTTAGTTAGCCAAAGACCTGTGTTAGCCTGTACTTCAGAGACGTAGATACCAAACAGGAGAGGACCCAGGACTGAACCCTGTGGTACTCCACTTGTCACTGGTCTGAAGTCTGATTTGGAGTCTGCTACTTTCACAGTGTGGGTTCTTTCAGTAAGCCAGTTGGCAACACATCTTGTGACACAGGGATTTATACCTAGTTTAGCGAGTTTATCTATAATTCCAGATTGGGGATGGTGTCGAACACCTTGGCGAGATCTAGATAGGCTGTGTGAACCACCTTACCCTCATCTATGGCTTTGGTGACTACTTCAAAGAAGTCTATCAGGTTTAGGAGACATGATCTGCTTTTGCAAACCCAAACTGTGTGGGGTCCAGGGTTTGGAGATCTCCAATGTCTTTGTTTATGAGTTCCATGATGATACGTTCCATGGCCTTGCAGATGAGGCTCGTCAGGCTAAGGGGGCGGTAGTTCCCAGGGTCTGTTGTGGCCCCCCCTTTGTGGACTGGGATAACTGTCGCAGTGTGCCATTCAATGGGCACAAAGCCTGAGGTAAAGCTATGATTGAACATGGTACTTAGGTGGGGTGCCAGTTCATTCTGTAGTTCATGTAGAAAGCAGCCTGGGATGTTGTCAGGTCCCATGGATGCTATGTTCTTGGCTTTGGAGAGTGAAGTTTTTACCTGTGCAGCTGTGATTACAGGAACTTAGCAATTTTTCAGTATAAAGGTGGGCCCTTTAGGGGGTGACAGGGGGGTAAAGTTAGCACTGAACCTATCTGCCAGGATGTTGGCAATATCAGTTGGTTCTGTATATTTAGTGTCATTGTGCTGTAACTCAGAGCAGATCTGAGTGTTGCCATTGAGATTTTTGACATAGCTATAGAATGCTTTGTAGTTGTCTTTAGAATCAGTGGCAATTTTGTTTTCATAACTAGCTTTGGAGGATTTTATGAGGGAGCTCAGCTTTTTACTGAGGCTGACTAGGGAGTTCCTCCAATCATGGGATTTTACTCTTTTTTGCAACAGTTTCTTTCTTCTGTTGTAGAGTTTGTTTATGGCAGAAGACCACCAGATTGGCTTCCTTTTTTTGGAGGATAGCATCTTGGTTCTGTTAGGGATAGCATGATCCATGCACTCGTGTAAGTGCTTATAAAGTGCATTTGTGTAGGATTTAGCAGTCATACCTCTATTGTCCATCTGCATGGGTGTCATGAAATTTTCCACTTCTGTCTTAAGAAGCGTGAAGTTGACTTTGGAGAAATTTTTTACGGTTGTTTTCCTAATGGGGGAGGGGTGGGAGCGGGATGTGGATGTCTAAGGTGATTAGCTTGTGGTCAGATTTGACCAACGAGGAGCTGACCTCTGGTGTGGAACTTAACTTCTAGCACTACTAAGCTTAACATTTCGTCTTTATCTGAAAAGGTGTTTAAAATTTTAGGTAGCGTATAAGTATTATTCCATAATATAAGTGTACCTCTCCTTCTGGCTCTAAAGCAGGAATCCATGAGAACTGTAAAACCATTAAATGATAATTTTTGCAAATCCTTCTTCAGCAAGTGGGTTTTCTGCAAGAATATTATCTGAGCTCTGTGCATTTTAATGAATTTAATTAAACTAGCTCTTTTGACATTGTTATTTAAGCCATTAATATTTAATGATAAGCATGTATATATCATAATTTGTTAAAGTTATATTTAGAGCACCAATAATACCTTCCAAGTATAATGACTTGAAGTAATTCATGAAGTTATGTATCATGGATGAGTCAAAAATCTTTAGAAACAAATTCTGAAACCAATAATTAAGAAAACATATATACATGGAACCTAAAGTTCCAGGTTTAGTTAATAAATTAACTAAACCACACTTTAACACCATCTCACACACCAAAAACATACATCAATAGCTTCTGCTTTAAATGTAGTATATACAAACAGAAAAGCATTTCTAAGGTAACTCAAACAAATATGAACATAAAAAGTCCATCAGGCAATCACAGTGGATTCATATGTAATATTGTGTAAACCACTACTAGGTGTTGGAAAATAAGGAGTCAGTTTCACCAATTAACCTAGCTGCTTTGTCGGCATAAGCTTCTAATACCTATATATTTTATACCTGCATTACAGTCTCTTGTGTTTATAACTATAGCAATACAGTAGTCATACCAGTTTACTTATTTCCCTTTCCCCTTCCCTTTTTATACCTTTATATGTTCAAGTAGACTGGTAGTCATGAATGAAAAGAAGAAAGGGAGGAAGAAAGACCATATGTTGGTCTATTAATACTAATTGAACAGAATAGAGTGACCTAGAACATTTTAACAATCCATTCCTACAATGTATGTGGTCATACAAAGATTTGAATCATAGTATCATAACTATCATTGCAACTGAGTCTGATTATATTGCTTTAAATCTGCATCAATGAGAATGCCTAATATAGATTAAAGTTGCTTAAGCATGAAAGTAGCAGAAGGAAAAGGAGTCTCAATCCTATATATATATATATATATATATATATATATATATATATATATATATCTTTGCATTCGCAATATTACAGAAATTGGTTGTTTAAGTAGTCAACTATTAATATATTATCATTTAAGGCATGCTATCAAAGAAAGAAAGAATGGTATCCTGTCAGACTTCAGTGTTTCAAAGCAACAGACATACAGTAGCATTAAAATGCAATTTTCCTCACTAGACTAGTAAAATAATCACTCAATTAAAGTTCTAGCTTCTTAAAAATACATATTTAAAGTGATTCCATACCTTTAGATGCATAAAAGATGAAAAAACAACCAAAAAAAAAAACAGTTACTTTTTCTTTTAGTTTCATTTTCAGCTTTAGTTCCTGGTTTCCAAGTCATGCATGAGTTCAAAGGTCGTGTGATGTCATCGCTCACTGTATTCTTGCTTCCAGCTTAACTAGCTTGCTGCTAGTGCCCTGTAGATGCTCGTGCATATGAAGAAACAGTCACAGAGGCTTAGAAAAGGCATTTTTGGTGGGAATTTCAAACAAATTTCAAAGTTTTCTCCATTCTAAAGAAGCATAAAAAGTGCACGAGCAGCCTCAACAGTGAAAAAAACATGAACAGCCCTTCTCTTAAAATGTTGGGAAAGTAAGATTTTCCCCATAAATCAATAATTTACATCCCTTAAACTAAATTAGGTTAAGAATTAAAATTAGAGCATTTAGTTAATGTAAACCACTGAATGTTGATATATTACACTAAGAAATGCATATTTTAAGTAAAGACATATATATTAATAATGATACGACCATCTTTCAAAAATGTCAAGAGGAAACAAAACTATCTTAACTAAAGCATCTCCTAAGGGCACTTTTGTTGGGATTCCATACAGTGTAATCATAATAGACTAAAGTAAAGCCTATATTTCATACAACTAAAAAAAAAGTATTTGCTTACTTTAGTATCTTCAACACATACAACAGGCACTGCAAAGACTCCTCCCATATTTAAAATATCCCTGACTACATACTACACAAAATTGCTTTACTATATATAACATGCAGTTATAAAACAACATGTTTATATACAATTACAAATAAGGACAGAAATTGTTTTACTTACATTTACTTTTTCCCCTTTTAGTGTCCTAAACGTTAATGATATAAACTGTGGTCTATGCTTTAAAGTCCACCAACAAGTTTAACAAAGCCAACAAAAGTCCAATCTTTCTCAGCTACTTTTTCTTGCAACGCCATATTTCACAAATGTGATTGATGATTTATAGTCTCCCATTTATTCACTAATTACAATGTTGCTGTTTTTTTTTTCCTGTTCATCACCATCTCCCAACAACAGACTCTGGTTCAAGTCCAAGGCACTTAGTGATTCTTCTAGTTGACTCTTGTATTTTTTTCTGTCTCTCAAGTATTTTCCTTTGCAACACTGGATAAGGTTTCACTGGCAATGTCTCTAAATGAGCTTTATTGTCAGAAGAATGAGATGTAGAGCCCCCTTTTTTGCTGGCTCACTTTTCATTGAAAAAAAAGTTTATATTTCCTCCTTAACCTTTGCTGCATCAAAAATATATTTGTTCCTTCAAGAAAAAGTATTCTGAAGACAGCTGGATACAGCAGCTTGAATTTCACACATACCTCTTGACATTCCCTGTTTGCTGGGATAATATAAATAAGCTTCTCTTCTTCTGGTGTACAGTGTATAATCATTTGTCACAAACACTTTGCTGTCTCCAATTGTTAATACATATCCCTTCTGCCACAGTTTTCTGAGGATCAACTCTTTCTGCTGGTATGATTTTTACTAATACAGGTCTTTGCTGCTTTCTCATGGCCAGGCTTGGATAATACATCCAAAGTGGCCTTTCAATTAAAAACTTCAGCTGTGGAATACCAATCCACTTGCTTATTTGTATTTTCATACAATTAATGCAGTCTGTTTGTTCCAGTTTCTGTGATACAGCAGGAAATCTCAGGTTATTTTCTGTGTGCTCAGTCTTCTAACTCTTATCATTTTTGTAATGGCTGTTCTTGAGATGTCTCATACTCAGCCAGCCTTTTCTTCATTTTAGCCTCTGATTCTTTGAGTTTTATCAGTTTATCTGAAAATCTAGTTAACGCTTCTTTTGTATTTTCAGCCTTTTGTTTGAGTTGATATACTCATTGAATGTTTCATTTATTTTAATCATCCCCTGAGTACATTTGATTTATTGTTTTCTAAATTACTGGAATCCATCTCTTGCATCAAAGCTGAAGCTTATTCTTCTTTTTTGCTGAACACCTGCAGGATTCTTCCCAGACAGTGTTTTCTCTTCACCTTTTCTGGATGATTTTCTTTAGGGTTCCATAAATTCCTTCTTTTCTGGCATCCAGGCAATGTACTTTCTAGCCAGTAAATTAATTTTACTCAGGGTGACATTATCACTGGCTCTTATTTCTCAGTTTCTTTTTTTTCACACTGGTAGAGCTGAAATGAAGCTGTTGATTGATCAATGTGCAGTCATCTTGGAAGTCTTGAGGTGCATCCAATTGTAACATAATATAATATCTTCTCAGTTCAGGTGGAACATTAATTTCTTCCCATAAAACACCTCATTCATCCAGACAATAATCTGAGGAAAAGAACATTTCTCCAAAGGAGGTTGTGACAACCAGGTTTCCTCAGTATCAGAGTTTTGGGCTTGAGAATCTGTGCCATGTTTTTCTCCTGAATATTTTGACTGACCTGATTTACAGGCTCTGAATTCTGTGCATCAGGATTGACCGTAACAATGTTTTTGGCTAAGATAAAAAAATCTTCTTTTCTTATTGATAACATGCTTTTTTATGAACAATGTTTAACTTTTTTTCTTTACAGGTGTCAACTTTTCAATAACAGTTTTACACATGGAAAATCAACTATATGGTTCATGAAAACAATTGATCATAGTCATGACTGACAAACTCAGGCATAGTAATGAGCCATGGTAATGATCCAAAACAGAGGTTAACTCATGTTAGGTTAGCCGACAAGTATAAACAAACCTGATGTAAACAAGAGACATCTTACAGCCAGCCCCACAGGGACAGATCACAACAAAACGACCAAAAAACAAGGATGGTCCAGTACCTCAGACCCACTAAAAGTTGATCTGATGACGTCTAGTTAATGAATGAAAGAACTTATCATAAAGAAAAGCCAAGTTATTCCTTTAACTAAGTCTGCTCATATTTTTCTTCAATTACCGGGAAAAGCCGAAAGACACAAACAAACAAACTTTTATAGAAGAGGAATTAACATCTGAGGTTTGGAACTATTAATTATTGTTGCTTTTAATTCTATGTTTAAACGTTTTTTTTTTTTCATTTTCTCAAATAATAAGTAAGTGGAAGGAAGTCTGCTATTTTCATGCTAGGGACACATCTCTGCTGTGGTTAATATTAATTTTGCAGACATATAAGAAACCCCACTACAACTTAAAAAAAAAAAAAATTTTATTAAACTTTTGAAAAAAGTGATGTGCAGTCATACAGTTTTAGAAAAGAAAACAAACCATAACCACAACTGCATTATTATTTTAATGCAGTATTCATATATGTTTGCTTTACAGTTTCATTTACTCTAGCATAACTCAGATTGCTCAGTTCCTGCCTTCTCTTAAATTTCACTCCTAAGCCTGATTAAAACCTTCATTTGATAAATTCTCTGCCCTTTTTTTTTCTTTAAAGGATACAACAATCACAGCATATGATGCTTTATTCACAGACGCAAGCTGGTGTAATTTTAAATGTGAGTGAATGGAGAGTTCCTGCAGAGGCTCATAAAAGTAACAGTCATGCAACAAAAATGACATTTCTGGAACCACCTTCGCCCATAGAAACACACTTTGATGAACCCTTCATTCACCAATGAAGAGATTCATTAAACTTTCCCTAAAACAGCAAAAGAGCTCCTGATCTGTAACTAATGACATCAAGTGACCATGAATGTGTGTGTGTGTGTGTGTGTGTACGCGCCCGCATGTGTTGTTGCATTGTCTGCATGTGTGCAGTATTAACATAAGTGCTTCAGAGCAGTGTGGGTGTGCGCACACGAGCACATGCATATGTGTGATTGTATGATTGTATATATATATATATATATATATCTACATGTGTATATATAAACACACACACACACACACACACACACACACACACACACACACACACACACACACACACACACACACACACACACTCATGTGTTTGTGTTGGAGTGGAGGCAGAGGGACACTGACCCACTCACACCACTCTGAAGTTGTAACTCTGACATCACAGCACTTCAATTAAATTATATTTTGCTAGGTAGCTCTCCTGTTTTCAGCAAAGAATGGTGAAAGGGGCAGTTATCTGAATGACCATCTGTACATTAGGCTGCTCCCATAAAATTACTGCAGCTGGTGAACTAGCAAGAGCCTGAAAGGGTAAAAGAAAGTGTCTGCATGCTGATGGCATCTCAGAAAGATGACTCTCAATAATGTACTACAACTGGTCTCTTTCCTTTTTCCTCAGACTGACTAGCACAACAAGTTCATGCAAAACCTCAAAAGAGGAAAGGTTTCTCTTCAGTTAGACAAACTAAGCATTTGTTGCCCTTTATCAACTATGTGGCAAAACTTCTACCGTTAAGCTCTGGAACTTTACCAATGAGCGTCTGATCAGCAGGGCTGTTAAATGTCTGCTGCAGTTTGTCATTGCCAGTTTCCATTACATGACATAACTAGCCCACTTGTCCATAGCAACAGATAAATCAGTGAGCTGAAATATTTTGCTTTGTTTTATGTAGTTCTCACTCTTGGCACTAACCGTAGTAAAACTGGCTATTTATTAAATAGCCTTTACATGAAGAACTATGCACAGAGATAAGGCACTGCACAGTTACAAGGTAAAAACAGTTTCTATTCTCTAGCTTACCTAGTGCGCTTGGCATTATATTATACTCTCTCACCTGCTCTTATTTAAAACAAAGCAGCAAAATGTTTTATTACTATTTCTACACATAACATTATTATATAACCAAAATGTTACTTATGCCTGTTAAGTACCTGCATGCAAACTTTGATATAACAGCTAGCACTGGCTAGCAAAAATAACCAGAACCATATTATAGGATATTATCAATGCATTATTACAACATAACTGGTATTTAACAAAACTTATTAGAAATACAGGGACTTGGACTGTTTTCTACGAAAATGACAGCTGTGGTGCAAGTTCTTGACACCTAGCTACACTACAAAAACTAATCTGTGACAAATGACAATGTTATTCATTCTAATACTTTAATTAAACATAAGTACAAAATCTAAGGTATTTAGAGATGCACCAGTAATAATACAAAGCCGGGGGTTCAATCCTGACTTCTGCTCAATGTGTGTGTGTGTGTGTGTGTGTGTGTGTGTGTGTGTGTGTGTGTGTGTGTGTGCACGTGTGTGTGCACAAGCATGCATGTAGAGTTCTGAATATTCCTTATGTGTCTGTGTGATTTTTTTTCTAGCTACTAAGAGTTCTGATACTATTTCAAAAATGTTGATTGATTAGCTGCACTAAATTATCTTATATATATATATATATATATATATATATATATATATATATATATATATATATATATATATAGGTGTAGTGAGCAAGATTGAAACACTCAAGCATTGAAGTCAATAATGTAAACCACAAAAGGTTGACAATGCAAACACTGACAGTACAGAATGCATGTGCAAGGAAAATCTTCTCTGTGTGCAAAGTAATATGTAAAAAAACATAAAAACATTTTTTGCAGGGGGCAAGCCCCACCAGCACCCCCCATGTGCCCCCCCACACCCCCTGCCAATTATATATACTAACTCTGAGATCATGCAGTTCCTGAGAAAGGGGAATATTCCCCAGCCCAGGAGATTGTCGATCTTGCATGCCTGTTGATCATCTGCTTTGATGACCAAAGTGTGTTCACAAAATAGTTGTTAATATTTTAATATTTTGAGTTTCGACAAAGTCACCTCTCCCACACATACATATATAACAGAAAGTTGAATGTCATATGGTCAATACCATATGATCGACTTTCCAAAATGTTGAGGTTTTTGAATGGAGGTCATGGTACAGTGGGGATAAGGGAATTTATCTTTCTCCACAGTGTAGTGTGATCTCAGAGTTGGTTTATATAATGTGCAGGGGTGTGGGGCTTGCCTCCTTCAAAAATGTAGGTTTTTTTATTATTTTCCATTTTTCAACTTTCTAGAAAGCTGATCATTTGGTCTCGACCATATGACATTCTGACTTCTGTTGAGCTGATCTTCTGAAATGGATCCCTATATATATATATATATATATATATATATATATATATATATATATATATATATATATATGAGTATAACACACATAATCAAACACTCAAAATCTTGAAGGTAAAATTATTGATCTAAAATGACTGTAACTCAAAATACCTAAGAAAGCACAACAAAGTGAAACTTTTTTTTCATGTTATACCTTAAGAGACGGTAGCACATGAGGCTTTTAGCAGCAGGTATCTTAACAGTATTATGGTCCCATTATTATAAGTGACTGTAGGTAAACACTTACACATCTATTTATATATACCAACTTTGACATCGCATGACAGCAGGGAAAGGGCAAATTCACAATCCCCGTTGTACTCAATCTCACACAAAGTAATGGAGGCACACTGTGACCATCTGAATATTCAATCATTTGTGCCAGCATAAAAAAAAAAAAAAAAAAACATTTGATATTCTGATAGTTTGACTAACAAAATGTCTGCACAAATATACATACTGGGTAAGCAAATTGGTGTAACTAAGGAAAATATTTTTTGAGCTAAGATGCAGAATTGGGATTACCTAGACATAGTAAAGTCTGGCTGAGTCTAATTATGGTGGCTGCCAAAAAAAGCAATTACTAGATAATGGAATCATAGTCTAAACCAATGTTATCAGAAGTACTGATGATAGTAACAGAGATAAAACAACTGGAATTGGGATCTTTAGAAAAGGGGAAGAGCAAATTGCATAGGAAAAAATGGGAATTGTGGGAACAATACTTACAGGGGAAAAATGAGATTTAAAAGAAGGCAGGATATGAATGAGCTATGTAATGTTTGACTGACAATGACTTTATATATTGTAAGTGATGTATAATGTATGCAGCTACAGTTGTGTGGGTATGGTTTGCAATGCATAATGATTGCAACGGAGATTGTGTTGGTATGGTTTATTTTCATTTATATAAATGTAGAATTGCTTAGTAAATGCTTGATAATTTAAAAAAGATGTTTTTGTTTAAAAAAAAAAAAAAACGGCAAAAAAATATTTTTTCCTGTTGACCTTGTAACACAGTCTGTAACTGAAAAAGGTCTGAAAAAAAACATTTCACTTACCTAGTTAAAAAACAATCAGATCTTACTTTTCATCTTGCACTTCCCAGGTAAACCAATCCTGTTAAAAAATAAAAACAAATGTTTACCTACAGCCACTTATAATTATGGGGCCATAACTCTGTTAAGATACCTGCTACTAAAAGCCTTACATGTGCTGCAGTCTCTTAATTTATAACAGGATTAAGCTCTGTCCTAAACTATTAGTATATTGTGTTTGATTTCCTGGCTGCATTACATTCATAAAGCTTTTTCTGATCTGTCAGCTTGTCAGCTTATTCTTTCATTACAACGTCACCCTTCTGTAAGATTTCATTCACTACCATCTCTCAGTTACTTGCTGATTCTAATGATCTGAACCAATCACTCCATGTTATCTCTTAATATCCCCCCTGCCCACATACCTTAAAAAAGTGTATTTCAATCTTATTACCTACCTGTAAACTAAACCTATGTATTGCTTCATGTTTTCTCAGTTATTTATTCATCTTTTACAATTATCAATGACTTTCTATAAAATTCTGTCACCTGACCTTTTAGCAGTTAACTTATCTTAAAAGGACACACCACACGGAATTTCTCCACACTTGCCTCTCTGTGTAACTCCTGCTCAGGTGCACATCTAATGCATTAGAGACTTACAGTTTTCTATAGTTTCATACCCGTACTTCTTCCGCTAACCACATGTCATCACTCCTACCCACAGCTTAAACTTTCATTGTTCATAATTAGCATATTTCCTACTCTTGTGGAGTCTTAGCTAACCTCTGACTGGTGTACTTGGATACTAACTAACTTCTCAACTTCCTTTGATCTAGTCACACTTTACCACTTAAATTATCATGCACTTGTCAGCCAAACCACAGCCTCACCAGTACCCTATGGCTATCAAACATCACCTCAGTATGCCAGACTCAAGGCCAGTCTTAACTCAAATTACCCTATTTGGCCTAATAGGGTTCTGTTCCTAGAGGGGAGTCCTGAACTAGGCTATGACAGGATTATGCCCTACAAGATTTGCCTGAAATACATTAAAACAAAGTACACTAAATTTTCTGCAGCAGATATGAGTCTCATTAGGGAGTGGAGTACATGTCATACAAAGCAATGGCCAGTCGAGTATCGTTAATTCTGCAGTAGCACATCACTTGTGTCACTGACAATGTAAGCTACTTATGCTCTGGTAGTAGTTAGCTGCTGCAGCTGAGAGCTCGGTAGGGTTTTCAATATAAAAGTGAGACTGGAGTAACCATTTGGTTTTGTATATTTCTGCAGTTACTGTCACAGCAAATTATAAGACATGTTAAATGTGAACACTGACAGTGACTCTGTGTTTTTTTTTGCTTCTAGTAAGCATTAAAAAAACAGATTCAGAGATGTGAGGTAACTTCTGATCATTAGGACTTGTTTTAGAATGTTACCAGTTCAATGGTGTGGCAGAGGAACACTTGCTACATTTGCTTTATCATCATCATAATCATCATCATCATCACTAATCCCCCTTTTCCCATTTTTCTACATAGTGTCAGTGTTCCATCAACTGTCACCAGCTCTCCTGATTCAGTTCCACTCTCCTACCTTCTTTGACAGTCATACTTGACTGTCTCAGACCTGCTCTCACAGAATCCATATTTGCTGGATGTCCTCACTTTTCCTTGCCTTCTTTCTGTCACTCCCAAATTCTCTTCATCGAATTGTCTTGTGCTTTCCTTTATATCTGACCAAACCACCATAATCTGTTCTCAGTGACGTTCTCTGCAAATGGGTCTTGGTTTTGTTCAGCTCTACTGCAGTGTGCATCCCATTAAATCTCTCAAGCACTTCATCTCCATCACCTCATGTGTCCTCAACTGCTCTTCCTTCACTGCCCAGGTTTTCATGCCATACAGAAGTACTGATTGACCATTGTTTGCACACCTTACTTTTCAGCTTCTTCAGCATTGCTGCATCACACAATACCCTTAAACATTGTGTCAGGTGGCTGCAGCACCTCTGACTTTAACTTTGCCCTCCCTATTTTGATTTCACTTCTCAATCACACCTCCTAGATATTATAAGCTGTTAACCTGTTCTACCATTTTTCCTTTTTATCTCAATTTTTAGCTTCTTCTAACTCCCCCTTTTGCTGCCATGGTCATAGTCTTGTCTATATTCAGTTGCATCCCTTATGCCTTCAGATTTGTTTTCTAATCCTCTATCATTTACTGAAGTTCTTGTTTAACATCTGTCTATAGGCACATCATCTGCATACAACAGCTTTGTTGATGTGCCCAATATGACCTGTTTGTTGATGTAGTCACTATATATGTATAACTAGTCTTGAAACGTGTTTCTAACAATGTACTGCTAACTAAAGTAATAGCAAATACAAGATTTGAGCTAGTATAGTGTTAAGGAGGATTGGATGGTTATTAGAAAGCACAAGTGCCTGCAAGGAGTTGTGTGGTTTGCTGAAAGCTGCTGGGCTACAGTATGAAGACATGGATGTTTAATGGTGTAAGACTGGATATATTTTTGGTAATATGAGGTAGAATTAGTAGAGTATATGCAATATTGTTGGATGTTTTGTTTTGGAGGTATTAGTATTCAGGTGTATGTTTGTATTTGGCTGTGTGTTTAATGATTTTGATAGTAGAGCTGTTGAGTTAGTCTAGAAATCTGGTGAAGAAGAAAAAACATCCACAAAGAATAGTTAATTATGGGGGAACCAAACATTATGAGCAGTCTTCCATGACTGATTCTGAAATTCTCCAAATCACAAGACATATGCAGACTACTAGGCTTAATGATCTGTATACAACTATACAATGTAAAAATAACTGGAAGTATAGCTAATTTATTTAGAGATCACTTCACTCATCTGAAATACATTCCAAGAAGTCCCACTAAAACAGATCATTCAATAGTTTAAAGTTGTTCAGCTACTGACTGGTCATTTATATGCACTCTAGTAGGAAAGTCTTCAAGGTACACCACCACGAACTTGCACTGTGTCACAGGTAAATGATAAAGCAATAAGTATATAAAACTGACAGTAAAGGACTTCATAAAGGACTTCATGAAAATAAGGACTCTGCATGGCAATACACATAGCATGTCACATATAATCTAATTATCACCACTACAGAAAACTTCAAAATAGCACAAAATCACAAAAGAAAATCTAAACACTTCCAAGATCTACATCTCATATAAAAATTGCAATACTAATATTTTATACATTATAAAAACTAACTTGAAGGACTGAAACTTGTGAAAAAATAATTTTAATTGGAAACGTAAGTGTTAAAGGAAAATATCTGAAGAATTTGAAGAAAGTAATGTTAAACAACATAAATGTTGTAGCTGTAGATGGCCACAAGGACTGTTTGTACGAGAATACCATCCCAAATCTACAGAGGTAGTCAACCTTATGCTTAGATACGGAAAGTTGTCATTAAGTATTAAGTATTAATTATTGATGTTTGTTGCTGTTCGGTCATTTAGTTGAGTCTGACTCTTTGTGACCTCGGGGACTTTAGCAAACCCGGCCTGTTTGCCCACCACTGTGCTTTTTTAACTTCTTGTAAATTCATATTCATTACTTTTATAACACTTATTATCCAGCTTAGCTTCTGCCTTCTTGTTTCACCTTCAGTCTTTCACAGCATCATTACCTTCTCCAGTGAATCCCATCTTTGCATTATGTGGGCAAAGTATTTCAGTTTTAGTTTTACTGTTAGTCATTTTAGTGAACAGTCTGGGCTGACTGATCTGATTTTCTAGCATTCCACTGAAGCCTCAAACATTTTGTTCAGTATCACAGTTCAACAGCATCTATTTTCCAGTGCTCATACTTATTTACAGAATTACTCTCACAGCTATTTGTTATAACTGTGAAAAACCACAGCTTTGACTATACAGACCTTTATTGATAATGTGATATATTTGCTATTTAATATTTCATCCAGATTTGCCATAGCTTTCCTTTCAAGAAGCGTCTTTGATTTCATGCCAACATTCATCATCGGCAGAGATCTTTGAACCCAGGAAAATAAAATCTGTAACTGCCTCTACTTCTTCGCCATCTGTCTGCAATAAATAAATAAATAAATAAATAAATAAATAAATAAAATAATGAGACTAAATTACATAATCCTGTTTTTTGTGATGTTGAGTGACAGACCACCTTTCTATTTACCTATAGGATCTTCAACTTATCCTTGCTTTCAGCCATCAGAGTGGTACAGGCTGCACCCCTGAAGTTTTTAATATTTCTCCAGGCACTTTTGGGTCCCTCACCTGAGTCATCTAACCCAACATTTTGCATGACACATTTGGCACATAAATTAAATAAGTAGGATGATGATGATGATGGTATAGGCGTGTCATACTTCTCTTCCAAACATGAGTCAATCTGTTTTTCGATATTCGATTTGAACTTTTGCTTCTTGGTCTACATTCTAATTCCACTGAAGGCAAAAAAGTGACCTTGTATTCCATTTGTCTAGCTTGCCATAGTGTATAAATGCCCACACAATCAAGGGCTTTACAGCAGCTGATAACTCAGAATATTTAATGGAACTGTCTTGCTTTTTTTTCCAGTGGATATTAGCAGTTTGATCTCTGCTGCCTCTACCACTCCCAAAACAAACTTGTACACCTGACAGTTGTCAGACTACATTTTGCTAGAGACTAACCTGAAGGATTTCAAGTGCTTCCTGCCAGTATGAGAAACAAGTATAAGTGTCTGATAACCTTAGCACTCTTTACCATTGCCTCATCCTTTAGATGGAAATATAAACAAACCATTTCCACTCCAGCTTCCACTTCTATTTTTATCAAATGTATTAGTAAATTATAAGACACAACATAACAGCATAATTTCTCAAGATTTTAAACTAATCTGGAATTCCAACACTTCTCAAGTCTTGTTATTGGCAAGGTTTTTTACAGCTCATTTGACTTCACCCTCCAGGATGTCTAGCTGTAGATCAGAGAACATCTCATTGTATATATCATTGATGTAACAGTTCTTCTTATATAGTTCTTCTCCATATTCATAGGTTCATAGGTATATACTAGGCTAATGACTGCCAGGACCCTTATAAGACTAGTTGTGCAACCCAAACTAATTGTGTTCCTATGTATCATGGACATTTATTAGGAGGGGGTATGTTAGGCAGTTTCTAGAGGTTATATGTGTGTGTGTGTGGGGGGGGGGGTATGTTAGTTTTGGCATTACTGTCTGCCTCTGTCTATCAGAGACATGGGGGCCAGACTCAGGGTGAATTTCCAATTTCCCATTGATTGATCAAAGTTACATTTAAATAAGGTTAGTGATGGCTTCTGCTTCTCATGGATGGGGATCCTGTTCCAGAGCATGGGAATTCTATGAGACATATATCTGTCTCTCCAATATATCTTATTTATGTCACATGCAAAATTTAAAATCCTTGGATCTAGTGGTTCTGATGCTGTTTGTTTTGTAGGTATGCAAAAGGTCCATCTGGAGCTGTATCCGAGGATGCCTTGCATGCCAGGCATAGATAATCATGTCTCATTAACCTGTAAGAGATCAAGTATAGACATAGGGCTTTAAGGTGATCCATACAGGGCAATGTATTTGCACCCTGGAATTGTAAAGAGTGCTAAGGTTATCAGGCACTTATACTTGTTTCTGCATATGTCAGGGCAGGTAAGTGCTTAAGGGGACATTATACTCAACTATGCATCTGATAAGGGCCAAATAAAGTGGCACTATTACTTCCTTGGACCTGGATGCCATGTCCTTGCTTATAAGTTGGGTGACATAGAATGATTTTGTTACGACCTTTGCCACATGTTGATCAAAGGCCAGATTACTGTCAGCATTTATTCCCAGATCACTGACTACCAGGTCAATCCTTAGGGGTGTCTTATCAATGGAGTAATTAGCTGGGGGGAGGGGGGTGGCAGTTTTCTCAAAAGGCACTATAATGCATTTCTGGGTACTGAGTTTTAATCTGTGACTTTGGCATCAGTCCCTTGTTTGTGTCAGACCCTCTTGTAAGATGTTTGTGTCATGGGGGAATCTATGATATTTCCCATTTTGCAGTCATCTGAGAATTTGGTCAACCAAAGGCCCTTAACATTAGCCTTTACCTACGAGAAGTAGAAGCCAAATGGGACCAGTCCCAGCAGGCTGCCCTAAAGGTACCCTGCTGGTGACCAGTCTCTTAGTGTAGGTGGTTTCTCCAGTCTTAACTTCCTGGGTCCTATTTGTGATCCAGCTGGAAATACAGTGAGTTATGAAGGGGTTTAAGCCCAGTTAAATGAGTTTGTCAACTATAATAAATACACAAATTACTTAAAGTGGCTAAACCTTTAATACACTTGCATGAACGACTTACGTTTAGTTTGTCAATTATACCTCAGTAGGGAATTGTATCAAATGCCTTATCCAGGTCCAGGTAGGCGATATGCACCATTTTCCCCTCATTCAATGCCTTGCTACCTTCTCATAGAAGTCCACCAGATTTAATAGGCATGACCTTCCCTTGACAAAGCCAAACTGGGTTGAGTTTTGTGTCTGAAGGTTGCCTGTGTCTTTGTTGATCATTTCCATTATAATTTATTCCATGTGTTTGCATATTAGACAAGCGAAACTAATAGGTCTGTAGTTTCTAGGGGTCAGTTGGTCTCACCTTGTAAAGTGGAATAACTGTTACAGTTCTCCATTCTTGTGGTACAGAGTCTGTTTTGAGGCTATAGTAGAAAAGTGACTCAAGTAGTCCTGATAGGTCATGTTTGAAGCTATTTAGGAGGCATCCTGGGATATTGTCGGGGCTGATTGAGACTGTTTTTTTGGCCTTGGTGAGTGCCGCCAGGGCCTGATCCCTGTTAATAGTTGGGGGGGTTGCTAGTAGGTATTTCATAGGGTGAGGTGGGGAGAGTGGGAGGTGAAGTTTGAGCTTAATTTGCCACCCAGAGAATTGACTATGTCGCTTTGCTCAGTGAAGGTGGCACCACTGATCCTCCAGTTTAGCACACTGATGTGTGCTACCTTTGAGGCTTTGGACATAACTGTAGAAGGCCTTATGGTTGTCCTTAGACTGTGTGGCTATCTTGACCACATAATTTGTCCTGTTGAACTTAATTAGTCCTCCTAACTTCCTGTTTAGTTTAATTAGAGAGCTCCTATCATTATGGGGCTTGCTCTTCTTGATTTTAGTCATGACTTGTTTCCTTTTGTTACATATCCTATTAAGGTTAAGATTCCACCAGTGTGGTTTGTTTTTAGAGTTTGTTTTGGGCTTCCTTCTGTTAGGTACAGCAGCCTCTACACAGCCATTTATATGGTTGCATAGGGTTTCTGTGAACAATTCTGCATAGGTTACTGTAAACTCGGGGTTGGGAGGGTGTCTAAATTTTGACAAACTATTGCTTAATAGGATGTAATTTGTTCTGGAATAGTTCTTAACTGTTACAGGGTTTGCTAGGGTTACCAAGTTGATTTTTATTTTGAAGGAGACAGCTTTGTGGTCCAATCTCACTAGTAAGGATGTGACATGGGGTAAGTTGACTACAGCACTCTCCCATATTGCTGAGTACCAGGTCCAGTATGTTTGAACATTTGGTGGGAGTATGCAGTGTCTGGTCAAGGGTATTTGTGTTAATAAAGTTCAAGAATCATTGTGTCTGCAACTATAAGGCAGTGCATGTTTTCCAGTCTATATAGGTGCAGTTAAAGTCTCCAATGAATATGGTATTTATTTTAATGGTGAAAGCCTCCAGTAAGTCTTTATACAAGCTATGGGATTCTAAGAAAAAGAGAGTGACCTACAGTTTGTTAGGATATGGTATGAGATTTTGTCTGTGGTGATTTGCACAATGAAAAATTTCAGGACATCACCTTTTTAACCAACCTAGAGTTATAGTTGTTGTTAATATAGATTGAAATCCCTCCACCTTTTGTTCTCTTTCTGTGCAGTGGATGGTCTAAATGTGAGTAAGGCATTAAAGCCTTGCACTGCTAGCATACTTTCTGCAGATTTAAGCCATGACTCAGTAATGGCACAGATGTCTATATTTTCTAGAGTGAAGAGAACTTGTAGGGTGTGGGGATTCTTGTTTAGGCTCCCTGCATTGAGCAATAACACCTTTAGGGTTCTTTAGGTTTTATTTGCTATGTCAGTAGGTGTGTCATTTGGCATTGACACACTGACTCAGCTGACACACAGGTTTATAAAGGAAATAGGGAGATGAAAAATTATAGTAGTAACATGACAAGGAAGAATTCAGAAATGTATTTTGTAACAGTATATAGTGTTTTTAGTGATAAGGTGGTTGAAATGGTTAAATATTTTTGGAATTATTTAAAAAAATCTAAGGAAGCAAAGAATTGGTTACCAGATAATTTAAAAATTTCATATAAAGTAGATAGAAATATAAAAAGTTTTATAGTTAAAGGGTGGATAGTTAACACAGAATCTAAACTTTATGTTACACCTAAGAAATATGGAACTGAGGATTGTGGTAAATGTGAAGCTTGTAGGCACATTGTTACAGTTTTTTATCATATAAATGGGAGGAAATTTGATATTAAGGGAAGTTTCAGATGTGATACAGAGGGCATTATATATGTGCTTAGATGTCCTTGTAATAAGTTTTACATTGGTGAAACAAAAAGACCTTTTAAAGTCAGATTATTAGAACATATTAGGGACATTGAAAATGTTAAGATGTCTAGTTCAGTAGCAGAACATTTTTATTATGCACATCAGAGTCAGTCAGGGGGCTTAGTAGAGACAATTTTAGAAAAAGTACCAGACTACTTATATAAGAATATTAAAAACATCCTTTTATATAAGGAAGCAATTTATATTTTAAAATTTGACACCTTGGCACCACAAGGAATGAACACTGATTTTAACAGGAGAGTTTTACTTTAAAAAAACTTTTTTTATGTTATTGTTTAAAAGGATTATTGGTTAATTAGATTAATGGGTATACTATAAATATGGAGTGTAATGGATACTATGTATTCTCCTGTGAAGGCATAAGCTGAGACGTCAGAGGATTAATAAATGCTTTTTGGACACTGGTCTTGTGGTTTTTACTACTCTGTCATTTGGCATTGCCTAAAAAAGGCCCTAAAGGGGTGTGTGAGGGCCTGTCTACCCTGGGCTAGTAATCAAGGAGCCTCAAACCTCACCACAGACACCAATGAGAGACAGTCACTAAAGACAGGAATGAATTTACATAGTATTTTCAGATGCAGATCTCTGCATCAAGCACAGTTTCCCCCAAGAGCACACAGGAACACGCTCCATACTTGGAAGTGGACTCTCTGTCTCTACAGATCCCAGACAAGACTCACTTTGGAGCACTGTATCCCAGTTCCAAGTAGCTGACACACCCACACCTGGGTATATGATTTTCACACATACACTCTTGGGAAAGGCTGGTACAGATTTACTAGCTGTACCCCTTTTGCCCAGACTATAAGGTAACCACACTGCCACCAGTAAACCACTCTCAGGCTCTTACAAGGGTATACAATTATACCGAGTAAAACAATACTAATATAAATTGTAGAGTGTAACCAAAGCAGCAAGTTCTTTCGGAGTGCCCAAGGCATCACTAAAATAAGCACAAGTACTCTCAAGAAGTTAAAAGTATTCTCTAAAAGACCAGCCAGAATGAAAGGTATAAAAATATTTAATAATAAATAATAAAATAGTAAACATGAAAATACTAAATATCTAAGTACAATAAATGCCAGAGTTTCAGTCATAGGAGAAATAAAAATAACACAGTTGGACAGATTCACACAGATGCAGAAAAAAACAATACTTAACTAATCTCACTTTATTTCCTGACTGTCTAAACAATAACTGTTCCCTAGCTAACTTAATTAATACAGCAAGTTAAGATAGTATGCTGAGATGCTTACTTCCACAAGGCAAGGTGATGATCTTCTCAGTAACTCAACTCACTGTGATAACTGTCATTGATCTTTATATCAGGTTCCAAAAAAACAAAACAAACTGCTGTTAGAGTTCCATTCTCTCCGTGCTGATTATAGAATGACATCACATTTGATCACCTGATTCTGGTACAGTACACACTCAGAGTTTTGCCAAGATCATTTGCAGCATATAAAACCCACAGAACAACTTCAAAAACATCCACTCTTTCCTTTCAGAAATCCCCATTAAATATATACATCCAACCAGCTATAATAACACTGCTGATACATTTTTTAACACAAGCATCATAGTCGAATGACACAAAATTATTTAAAAAAAACTCCAGCTAACTGTGCTGTCATATGTTACACATACACTGCCCTATTTTCCCTGGAGCAAATGGCAATATCTGACATCATCACTGCGTCGATAAAGGTTTAGCCAATATTTGGAAGCCTATGAGAGACAGGAGCAGATCATCCTTTGCAAAGCAACATGGTTTGTTAACAATGTCCTCCCATGCTGACAAATATTGACCCCCCTTAAAAGATACCAAAAACTAAGCCAGTTATTGAAGTCAATCATCTTTTGTTCATACTGTGACATCATCCTTGGAGAAGGTAGAATGCTGCTCTATGCAGGGCAGATACCTGTCTGAGACACATATTTAGGCAGATCAATAATGTCTCTCTTAAAATAGTCTAGGGAAGCATGTCTCAGGTCATAAACACCCACATGGACTATGATAGAATTATACTGGTACCAGTAGTGTAGTGACTTGAGTGCATGTGTAACTTGGTGGATCCTGCTCCAGATAAGAAACATACTGTTAGCTTCTCCTTTTTCAGTCTAGTAAGTGGGGCATCTGTATGTCATCCAATGGAGTCCTCTCTGACAAGAGTCCTAGTTAAAGTGTGTGTGTGATGTTTGGTGTTGCATTTGGTGAGTACTTTAGAGATTGCTGAGGACAGGAGTTGCTGTTTGTAGTCTTAGGAGGTCTTTTAAGTTTGGGAAGATTGCTTTTCACTGCCTCAACATAAATTGGTGTGTGTGTGTGTGTGTGTGTGTGTGTGTGTGTGTGTGTGTGTGTGTGTGTGTGTGTGTGTGTGTGTGTGTGTGTGTGATGGGCACTATGAGTGGTGGATGCAGTGTGTGTGTTCTTGACCACCTTGTTTATATGCAGGATTTTTCCCTTCAGTGAAATTGTGTATGTGCATCTCTTGCATACTGTCTTTGTTTCTTTAAGGATTACATAGTCATCTGTAATCATAAGACAATTGCTACATTGTCTCAGGATGCTCATATCTACCAAGATGGCTACAGAAACATTTAGAAATTGCATTTCTATGTTGTCCAGACCAATATTTGGGCGGGCTACAATAGGTTGTGGACTGGGTTATACAGACATCTACTTGTGTGGTCTCTGATGTTTGGCACTAGACTAGGTTAGACTGTGCTAAGATTTGATAGTAGCACTGTTTAATATGCAAACTAGCTGCTCTAAGCTTGTCTCTGCTCATTGGCATTGTTTTAGCCACATTAAGTTGCAGGCTTCAGTTCTAAGGGTAGTTTTATAAATAGAAATTACTTCCTGGGTATTTGTATCTGTGCAGAGTACTGCTGACCTCTTGATGTGAAAACACCAAGAAAGATTGCTTGTAAGTGTAATTCTACAACAAAACAACTTAAGCAAACTACCTTGATAAGACAATTTCAAATATTAGGGACCTTCAGAGTGATGTAAAGGTAAAATCAACAAATAAAGCAAAAATAAAGCAGCAGCACTCTAAACAGTTAACCAATGTGCAAAACCATAAAATAAATCTCGTATCTGTTAAGGATGGAGCAGGATTAACTTGAGACAACCTGAAAGTATGGTGAGGGCAACAAGCAGATGGGAGCTCTGGTAAAATGAGCAGGAGACAATTTTTAGTAATGGAGGTTTACTCAAGTGCAATACTGGTTTGCTGGGAGGGCACTTATTATTTTGGATATATGGAAAACAATGGGGGGTAAAGTACTTAAATAGGTAACGCAACAAATAACAGCAATAAAAAATGTGAGCGAGAGACTTTGGAAGTCAGATTACCCTAAGAGGCAGCAGTCAGAGACACAGCCATTTAAAACCACAACAAGAGAAAGGAGGGAGTGTTGGGAAAATTTTCAGACTCACATTCTAGTTCTGTGGTTAGAATTTCAGAATCTTTTAGCTTAATTTCTCAGTGCTGGCTGTGGAAAACTCAAAGAACAGGGGAAAACAGTTACAAGGTAAACAGAAAGGCACTGGAATGCACATTTTAAGCAGGTGCATGCAACTATAAGAAATAATGAAGCGGCAGTCCTGGAGTACAATTCTCAGCACTGCCACTACTGCAATCCTACCACAGACTAAAGCACTACACTATGCAAGAGTTTACCAGTAAAGCTCTTCCTACTATCTTCTGATTTTCCTACTTGCTCTCATTTTTATCTTTCCTACTTCTCCTCCAGCTTTATCCTTTATCAAGTCCATTTTTACATGGAGGTTTCTGTTAATATCACCAACCTTCAGAAGAGATCTGTTATTTTCTTCCATTGTGTTGTTTTGTTTTGTTTTCCTTTGTTTTTTGCACTGTTATTTAAATATGCCTTCTTATCTCTTTTTTGCTATTCTCTAGAACTCTAGATTGCTTACCATAGTTGTCCCTGTCTCCATGGCAATCTGCTCTCCATTCTTCAGCTACTTTTAAAGACATTTTGCCTTCTTAATCTTCTTTCTATTCAGAATATGTTTGCAGACACCTCTTATACATCATCACAGATGTCTAAACATAGTTCTTTTGGTACTCTGTCCACCAGGTCAAAGACTTTAAATATTTTCTTCGCCACCAGTACATATTCATTTGGAATATTGATGGCCTGGAGGTTTTTCCTGCTTTTTAATTTGATTCTAAATCCTGGGATGTGAAGCTGATAGCCCAAGCTATAGCCCAAGCTACAGTTAGTTCCCTATCTTATTTTTGCTATATGTATAAAGCTCTTCCATCTCTGACCTCAAAGTATGCAGTCAACCTGATTTCAGTATTGACCATGTGATGATACCCTTGTATAAAGCCATCCCTTTTGCCTCTTAAAAGAGACTGTTTGCTATGACCAGAAAGATATCTTGGCAGAATTTGGCTAATATTTTGGTGGACTTCATTCTCTGCACCAAGGCCAGACTTGCTCCATTATTCCTGTTGATCTTTGGCTACCAACTTTAGCATTTCTATAATCCATTAAGAATGCAGTATCTTTTTTTTGGTCTATGTCATATCGTTGAAGGATCCCTTTAGTGAACTGCTATTCATCAAAATGACAGCATTGAACAGCCTATTCAGCGAACATTTACATTGCAGAATATTACCACATCGAATTACATTAGTTGGCCAATCTTGCAGATGGTATATTAACATGTTGAATAAGTAAAGTAAACACAGAAGAAAATGTACAGCTCTCTTAGCAGTTGGCCAAATAATGTAATTCGATGTGGTAACATTCGGCAATGTAAACATTCACTGAATGGACTGTTTGATGCTGTCATCTTGATGAATAGCAGTTCGCTGAAGGGATCCTTCGATGGTATGACATAGACCCTTTTTTTAGTTATATTCAACAGATGTTGACAATCATCATAAAACAGTTTGACTTCCTCCTTTTTGACATCTGTAGTTGAACTATAAACTTGTAGCACGGTAATGTTGAATGGTTTTCCTTAAATTGTGATTGAGATTATCTAATTATTGTTTGAGATGCAAATAAGCACTGCTTTTGATCTTTTACAAGGGCTACTCCATTCCTTCTGTAAGGTTCCTGACAACATTGAAGGACCTGTTAATAATCTAAAGTAAAATGACCCATTCCATGGAATTCGCATGGGGTTTGGGGGGGTGCAGCCCCCCAAATAAGCAGTGTCTGGTGTTTACTGGATCCCGCCCTCCCCCCGCTAATTATATATGCCAACCTCGAGATCG
This sequence comes from Protopterus annectens, assembly GCF_019279795.1. Lineage (NCBI taxonomy): Eukaryota > Metazoa > Chordata > Ceratodontiformes > Protopteridae > Protopterus > Protopterus annectens. Next base: position 1,149,708,141 of record NC_056746.1, read on the forward strand.
CACATTTATAAGGGGATGATAGTTATTTATTAACATATAGAAGGTGTTCTCTACTTTATTTTATACAGTGTGCACTTTAGAAGTCGTATTTCTGAACATTACTTTTGTTTAGTTTTGGTTGACAGCATCATTGGACGACCCCGATGCTGAACAACTATTACTGTTTGATGATTTTGTTTATGATGTAAAGCCTATGTGATGAATAGCAGTTTCGATTAGTAGCATTCGATTAAGCCATTTGAGGGATGTTTTCTTTGATGATTAACCATAGACCCAATCATGCTTACTCAGCTTGGTGGATTTTTTTGAAAAGGTCACGAAAGCAATGGATGAAGGTAAAATAGTACACACCTCATACCTCAATCTGGCCAAACCTTGACACAATTCCCTACTCAGGCATAGTAGAAAAGCTAAATAAACTGGGAATAAACCTGTATGTCTCCTGCTAGATTGCCAACTGGCTCACAGATAGGATGCAAATAAGCAAAATATGGGAAGTTACCTCCACAAAGAGACCAATCACCAATGGAGTCCCACAGGGGTCTTTGCTGGGATCTCTCCTGTTTGGCATCTACTTTTCTAAAGTAAAAGCCAATACCAAAGGGCTTTGGCTTACTAAGTTTGCAGATGACTGCAATCTAGGAGTAGTCTTTGAATCCCCAAATGACTTAGCCTTTCTGCAGGAAGTTTTGCCTCAAATAAATAACTTGTGCCAAAATCATGGTCTGAATGTACATACCAAAAAATACAATATTTTGTCCTTTGAGAAGTAATCTACTCCAGGGAACTACCACACTGACAATACTCCACTAATAACTGACCCAGTTGTTAGGGATTTGGGAACTTATGTGGACAGTGACATAACCTTTGAAAACCATGTGTCTATTGTTGTAAGAAAGTCCTTCCATATTGCACAACTTATGTAGAAAAGGATTGTGTCTAGGTCTAGGATGTCACTGTCCCCTTTTACTCAGCCCTCATTAGGCCAATCATTAAATATAATGCCCCCTTTGGCATACATCTGTCCAGACACAAGCAACAATTGTAACACCCACAGATATACTTTACTAAAAGGATACAAGGCCTAAACAACATGTCCTACATAGAACGATTCCAAGCCCTGTCACTATACTTGGTATCCTGCAGACTGCTAAGAGGTGATCTATGTCTGGCATACAAGACATCCTCCAACCCAGAAGCTGCTCTGATTTAGTATCAGGTGAGTAGTACCTATGGATGGTTTCATCATCAGCCTCTATTTTTTTCAGCTGTCACTGCGCATTCAATTACCAAAATTGCTGCTGGTGTCAAACCTGTCAGCAGACACTGACCATGCAGTACAAGGAGTTTCAGTTCTGGTACCGATTTTTTTTTTTTTTTACTAGTATCTTTTTTTAACATTGCTTCATTGCTTACTATAATGCTGGGATTTCTGGCACAGGAGCGCTAGGCACCACACTGTGTAATAATCCCTATGCCAGATGCCCGAGCACTGCCTCTTTCTGAGGAACCGTCTAATGAATAGCCTCAATCCGTTCCTTAAGGAGCATTTAAACCCATTAGATATGTTCTTGTCCAGAAATCTCTACAGTGGCAAGCCCAGCAATTATTTGTTTCTTAAGAAGCACTCTGTCCCACTATCCTCTATCAAGAAAGATTTTGAATCTTCTGATACTGACACTCCTTCTAAAAGGCTAATAAAATCTCTAATGAAAACCACTATTTAGAAATGCCTGTAGATTATCCAGCAGTGTGGTTCTAAGCAGATAATTCACTTTGTGAGTAATTTCATTCTTTCTTTCCTTTTTTTTTCATGACACCTTTACTTATCTGATAAATTTCACATCCTTGTAGGTTCATAGGTTAAGTACTAGGCTAGCTGCCCTTGCGGGCTTTTCTAAGTCTAGCCAATTTCCCTTTTTGTGCTTGAAATAACCTATTTTGTTATAGTTTGGCCTTACCCATCCCATGGTCGATAATTAAATATTACCCCTAATGGAAATAACTGGGGTCATACCATAGATAATTTGAGGGGACCCATGCATGAAGAAAAGCATTTAGAAGCTGCCTCTGACCATTGGTAGTACAGAGGCAGTCCAGGGGTAAATTTTCTGTTTCCCATCCATAGATCTAAGTCATGCTTGAAAATAGACAAGGATGAACTTTTTTTATGTGGCTGAGGAGTCTGTTTCACATGAGTGGCATCCTCTGTGAGATACGCTTGCCCCTCCAAACTATTCTGTTGATATTGCGTAAGAGGTTTAGATGCCTGGACCAAGTATTTCTGATGCCATGTGACTTGCTGATGTGTAGTAAATCCATCAGTAATGGGTTGTAGGATGCCTTGTATGCCAGACACAGGTCACATCTTAGCAGTCTGTAGAATACTGAGTATAGTGACAGGGCTTGGAATCATTCCATGTCGGACATGTTGTTTAGGCTTTGCATCTTTTTAGTAAGGTATATCTGTGGACATTCCAAGACCCGTGGTGGTGGTGCTGCGGTAGCGTTGTCACCTCACAGTAAGATGCTGTCCAGTTCGATTCTCAGCTAGGGCGTCTTCTGCGTGGAGACATGCGTGAATGGGCATACCTTCATTGAAGGTTGTGCGTCAGGCCTGGCAAGCCGGCACGTAGAAATCAACTGCCAATCATTAGCGGACCGGAGTTCTGCTTTGGCGACCCCTATCCAGGAAAAGCCGAAAGACACAAACAAACAATTCTGTGGACATTCCAGTTGCTGCTTGTGTCTTTGCAGATATGTGCCAAAGGGGCCATTATATTTAATGATTGTCCTAAGGTGGGCTGAGTAAAGGGGGACAATGACATCCCCTCTAGACGCAATCCCTTTCTACATAAGTTGTGCAATATAGAAGGACTTTCTTGCAACTCCTTTGGTGCTCATAGAGTAAAATGGAAAGACAGCTTTAGAATTCATTCACTGCAATTTAATAACTGTTTCTGCCATTTTCTCCTAATTTAAGTCAAGCAGTACTGGAGAGTGGAGGGCTCTAGCAATGTGACCTGGAATCAACAAGAAGAGAGTGAGCAGTGGAAACTTCAGGAGTAGTACACGCTACAATTATTAGTGTAAGAATTTTAACGGATTCCATAGTATATGGGGATACATCATTAACAACAGGTTTTGAATCATAAGGACATAGATCTTATTAAGAGATTGTGTTGAAGAAACTTGAGGTGAAGTTGAAGTAGGAAAGCATTTTTAGAAATTAATTTAAGAATCTTCTTTTTTTAGGAACGATAGAAGCTATGGAACCAGAAGCTGCTCTGATTTAGTATTAGGTGAGTGGCATGAAGGCCTACTGGACTTCTTTTCAGCTTGAACGATAGAAGGTAATTTAGACATTAAAAAACGTTCTGAAGATTTTGTTGGCATATGCACCATGTAGTGCAGTTAAACACTAAACAAATAAAACAGCCAAAACATTGAGTTTCTATAAGGCTACATAAATAGCAAGATTGCCTGCTGGTGAGTTGAACTGCCTGACTACAGGTAAACTTTCTAAATAAGGGTTTAAGTCTCAACAGACAAAGCAAAGGGCATAGACCCATTAGAATAGAAAACAAAAAGAGACTTCCACTAGGAAAGTTATTGAATTTCTTTTTCTTGCAACTAAAATTAAGCAAATGAAAAAGAAGAAAGAAAACTACTATACTCAGGCATAGAAACAAGATTTTTCATCAAAATCACAAAAAAAACAGTAAAGTAACCAGGAGATATTTTTATAATTGCAACCAGGGCACAGAAAAGAAAAAATGGACAGTGTTAGTCGAATTCTGATGGGAATAGAAGGCTCCAGGCCACTTGGGGAAATTTTATTTGACAAAGGGATCTAATGCCTGTGGTATCAGTCCTAGAGGTTTCCAAAGGTGGAAATCTTATTAGATTCATCAGTGATGAAGTTAAAAGTCTATCCTTAATGTGGGATCACTTAGATACTGAGCAAGCAAAACTGACTGGTCTCACCCATTTGAGGTGGAGGAAGAATGCAATGATGCACACGAGTATTACACTGCAGACATCTGACAGACAAGAGTTAATATTCTTCAAAGGAGGCATTTTTCTAACCTTTTATTCCAAAAAACACATTTATGGTTTGTTATATAATTCTGAAAAGTACAAGAATTTGGACATTTTACTATGACAGTTTTGGTTTCTTCCAGCTAGCTGGTACTGTTGCTGTTGTCCATACATAAACCATAGCAGATGTGGGTTTTACTGTTCCCTGGAAAAGGGACACTGTGAAGTTTAAACTTTAGACCAGTTGCTGTGAGGATTTTGCCTTAATTCAACACGTTCTTATGTTCACTTCAGGGGCAAACACAGTGATTTTCTGAAGCTATGAGTTCAAAAAACTTGCCTTGGCATTTTTTCTAAAGTATACTGTTATCACGTGCATCAGAGCATGGCAGAGTTGGCACCTGCAGCTCAGGTAAACCCTTAACAGAGTTGCATGCTGATCTTGTTGTGAGGTTTAATGTTTATGATATAGTTTCTGATTGGAACTGCAACTTCTCTTTTAAAGGTCTGTCTCACAACTAGTCCACTGACTGTTGTATTTTGCCAACTAGCTTTGAGTGACAATGAATCATTTGTGGCATATACTTTATGGCGGGTCTATATTACAACCGCGAAAGTCCTAAACAGCGAATACGGAATTATTGACACATATTACACAAACCGCGAATACACCGAACTCCCTAAACTGCGAAATTCAAAATCTCGAAGTGTCATAGTTGTCCAACCCCACCATGCGCTACATACTACCTACCCAAACAAAATAAATAAACCACATACATACACTAACCAAAACCCTACTTCTAACCTTATTACATTACTGTCTATGCACTTACCTTAACCCGCACCCTAACCCTAAGGTCCGTAACTATCGCACACTTACCTTACGGAGCTATACACAAGCAAAATAAATAACCCACACACATACACTTAACAAAACCCTACTTCTAACCCTACACTAAACCTTACATACATTACTATCTATGCACTTACCTTAACCCACGTCCTAACCCTGACATCCTTAACTATCGCACACCATTACTATCTATACACTTACCTTAACCCGCACCCTAACCCTAAGGTCCATAACTATCGCACACTTACCTTACAGAGCTATACCGCAGAAGGGCCAACCATGACGATTCGACATTTTGGATTTCGCACTTCAGGACGATTGGTGTTTTAACTGTTTCGACGTATACGTGTCAATGTTTCCATATTCGGGTAAGTGGACCTTCGTGATTTTAATAGGGAACCCTTTATGACCCTCCAACAAGATGTAAAGAACACATAAACATGCTTCTGAAATCTAGCCATAGACCTATGGCTATAAGGGGCGATTGGCTGCAGGACTCTGTAGAGCTGGAGCCTTTTAAAGGGCCTCCACTGCACCAAATAGGTCAAGCTCTGAGGTGTTCAACCAGCAGCTCCTTTCATTAATGTGATGAAAGATCCTGTCTGATTTCAAGGTTATAGTGCCACAGTATGAGCGTTATCCCATGCTGTGTTTGTGGTTAATTAGATCCTCTTCAGCAGTGGGTGGACCATTCAAGAGGATGACTTGCAAGTCCAAAAGGCTTCTTTTATCAGTTGGGAGAACACTGCATTGGTAGGCCATCATTTTGCCCTTTCATTTTTAAGATTTTTACTAAATCCAGGGTCATCTGGGGTAAATGAAGGTGAATCTTCCTCCTCCTTATTGTCTTCAAAATCAGGTATGGGTGACTCATTTTAGTGAGTCCATATGTTTACTCTTGCATGTGTGCTTTCTGGTTGTTTTTGATGATGACAGATCTGAGAGTGCTGAAAAAACTTGGTCATGGGATGAAGTCATAAAAAGATATTGCCTGAGGCCTTGAAAGCCTCTGTCCTGCAATCTCAAAGCAGAAAAGCAGCAGACAGGGAAAGAATAATTGTTGATTGGTCAAGAACTGATGTCTGAACAGGGGGAGATGGTGAAAGTGACAAATGCAGAGGTGTCTGCAATGCCACTGCATTTACAAAGCTGCTGCAATCATGTTTAACACCATGGGCATTGGCACTGACGACCAAAAAACTGACCCTGCCCAGACTGGCAGGGATGCTAACATTGTAGGTGCCAAGGTCAATCCTGTCAAGTTGACCCTGGTATCAGACTTGATATGCCCATCAGCATTGACAGCATCAGTGTCAAAGACACTGACGCCAATGGATCTGTTAACTGCTGAGATGTCAACTCTTAAGAACTGCAGACCCGAGTCCAGGACCACAGCTGATAGTAACAGGTCTTCAGTTGTGATCATCAACATTGTGTGGTTTGATGCCAGCCTCCTGAATACTATGTCAATGTTATGTACACCAATGAGAAAAATCTGGAACAAAAATATGTCTAACAGCAACAGATGGAGATAAATTTGCAGATATTTGCTACCGAGTCTGTTAAAATTTGTCATAAACAATCTCTGCTGGAGTCAGTGAATAAGGACTAGCTGAAGTTTATCTAGATGTTATAATCTGTGATAACTTCTAAATACATAAGGGAGTTACGCTAGGTGAAACTGTCAACTTAAAAGCCAATTTAAACATCACAACCTTTAAAGTAACAGAAAGAACCACACCATTAGTTCTTATCTTTTTTCAACAGGAAAGCATCTTTTTTTCAGGCTTATGTGTACTTCTTTTTGTGATCTTTAGAAGAATCAGCAGTGATGGTGATTACAGAATAACTGTTGATGGCCTTACTTCTGATGCATCCCAAAGATATGGGGCCTTGGCTGAGAGTAATTTCACAAGCGGAAAAGGTTTTAGCTTATTTCTTCAGTCCAAAAGAGCACTGGGGTAAAACGTGACATAAATTACATTGCCTGATGTTATACTGCTTACCGAGACAAAACAGACATTATTTATGCTTATCCTTTTGTGGAAATGTTTTTGTTTACACTTAAACATTTTGAAAGAATGCTCCACACTGAAAACCACACAACAGAAACAGTGACTGTGCTGCAATAATGCCTAATATGAATGAGAAATGCAAATGCAATAAACGTTTTTTTAAAAAATGACTAAGCTTTAGGGAAGGTTAGGAGAGAAGATAAAGGTCTCTAAAAATAACAGGAGAAGTATCAACTGATCTGAAGAATGGCACCAAAAGCAGGTATGTACAAAGTAAGAAAGAGAAAAACGTTTTTTCACTTAAGAATGTAAATTTTTATCACAGAACAAGGCCATTTATCTCATGTGTCCATGGTACAACCTGGCAAAAGTGATCAGGTGAGGAAGGTCCCCAGGTGGACCATTATGGGCAAAGGGGAAAGGTTTGTTAGCTTTAGAAAGTTTGACACATGGCATTAATCAACAAGTTAAACAGATTATATCTCCTCATATCATGACTTTTACAGTACAACTCTTTTCTTCTTTACCTGTTTTAGCTTTTATCCTATATAAATTTCAGTCTAATGAGAGGTGCTGCCAAAACTGAATATATTTAATTAGACCTTAAGATTATTGATACAGATAATGTGCATATAACTTTCAGATGATAGTAACAGTGCTAGAAAAACATTCTCATGGTGCTGACAAAATGTACAACACATTTCATTTCCTATTGTTGTTCTCTAAATTATGACTTTTATATGTTGGAATATCACATTACAAATGTTGTCATACATGTCTATAAACACACAAGTGCGCGCACACACACACACACACACACACACACACACACACACACACACTAGTGAACTTACTTAATTTGTAGTACAAGAAATGGCCAACACAGGCACATTAATGAGTAGTGTGGTTGTTTACATGATTAATAGCAGTACCGATTTTCTTAAGTACAGGCAAGCTTTGTAACTGTAAAGTACAAAGTTTATCATAGATAGTGCATTTATTGCAGAATTTCTTAGATTAGCTTTATGTGACATGTTGAAGCATTAGATATGCAACTGTAGTACATAGCCGTTGTATATTAATTTGGTTTACCACACAGAGAAGCTAATGCTGTATTTTTCATGAGAGATAAACTTTTGAATGATATGATGTATTTATTGGATTTTGACTGTAAGAAAGCCTCCCTATCAGGGGCGGCTCGCGGCATTGGACTGCCGGACTGCAGCCCCCTCAGCTAAAAAAAAGAAAATGTACCTTTTTTTTTTGGTTTACTTTTTAAAAATTAGTACTTTCTTTCTTTGTGACAGTCTGTTTGTCTCCGAGTCCGCGACTCGGAAGTACGCACATGCGCACTTTAACCGCCTCGGGTTGCGGCGGTTTTAAATAAAGATTTTTTTTTTTTTTTTCATTGCAGCCCGGGGGACTAATTAAGGCATCATTGTGATGCCCAGCAGTCTATGCGGTTCCAAACCGCATAGAATTGGAAGGGGCTCGGACTGCGACGTCCGCAGGCACGTACATGATGTGCTTGCTGGGCTAAAGGCTGCTGACTGGTTGTCGCTCTCTTCCCAGGCTTTATGTGCTGGGAAAAGAGTGAGAATCAAATAGTAAGCCAGTTGTGGGATTGATTTGATCGTGACTGAGTCAGTCACACAGGAAGGATTTTAACGCCGACACCGAATCAGATACTTATTAATTTGCCATTGGATTTTCTTTTTTTTATTTTGCTAAAGAACAGAAAAAAGAAGTAGTAGAAGAAGAAAGAAGTTAGAAGAAGAACAGAGTGAAGGTGCAGAAGTATACCAGGTAAGTAGGAAGGGTAAGCTAAGGGTAAGCTAAACGGCAGGGAAATATTACAGGCTACAGTCCTAATGTCAATTGATAACTGCTTTAGATGTTAGGTATTGGTGATCGATTTTATAACAAGTTTGAAGATGCCGGTGCTTATTATGAATATTTTGTGTAGTTTAGTTATATTTGTGTGCTACAGCCCTTAGAATGCGTATTCTAGTGTCTAGTCTAACGGTTAAGTAAAGTTGTATATCTGCTTAGATGATTGTAGCTGCATTATAGGAAAATTAGGAGAGAAATGGAGAATTAAACATGCTGATGTGTGGTAGTTAGCAACAGTGCTACCCTTTCTGAATAACATAAATTTGTTTTGGTTATTTCATGTTGACTGTAAACATATATTTGCATTGGACTACTGAAACTGAGATGAATAGAATTCTTGCTAAATTAAAAGATAGCGGTTCTCTGAGATATGCAAATGTCACATTAATTCTCTCTTCATGTTGCCTGTTGATATGCAAACATTTGACCATTATTTTATTTCTACATCTTATGTATTTATTTAGTATTTGTTAAATAGGCTGACTGAAAATGGACCAGGTCCTGATATTTCAATGGAAGTTAGGAAGAAAAAATCCTGGCAATAGGTCTTTTTATATGATACAATGAAGTAAAATGTAATATATAGACTGCCACTTATAATATCATGAAAGATGCTTAATAGCTGGCATAAAATATTGTTCTCAAGAGAAAATAAACCATGTGCAGTCAATACAAAAACAAAAATAGTAAATAGTGATGGACAAATCAGACACAACTTAAAAAAAAAAAAACAATGAACTCAGGTATATTGTGACAATTGCAAATTTGGCACAGTCATTGAATCTCCCAAGACCTGAGTCATGGTCTAAAACTTGGGAACACATGTAGACAGTTACTTGGCTTTGACCATCATGTATCTACTGTAGGAAGGAAGTTGTTTTTATTTTGCACAATTTAGAAGTATATGCCATCTAGGGTTGGGGATGTCATTGTACCATTATACTCATCCCTCATTAGATGAGCCACAGAATACAACACCCCCTTCAGTATGCACCTGACCAGGTATATCCAATAACTGGAGAGTCAACAGAGGTTTCTCACAAATAATACATGGTATAAGCAACTTCTCCTATGCAGACCATCTCAAAGCATGAAATATAACGGTATTTGCTAGCAGCAACCTCTTCATTAGTTACAGATTTATTTAATGTGGAATTATTTAATGACTTTTTTACTTCAGAGATTGTGCATATTTACTGATAATGGTGGACTGTAGAATTGTGCATATTTACCGATAATGGTGGACTGTAGAATTGTACTGTAGAATTGTGCATATTTACTGATAATGGTGGACTGTAGAAATTTGAGTAGACTTTTATGATGGAAATGTTCTGAATTGGGCAGTTTTGTCATTATTGGTGCATGTGTTTTGTTTCATTGTTTACTGGAAAATCAGAATGTAGTAGCTCCGTAGGAATAGAAGTCCCATGTGTAAGCCACAAAATATGAAGTTAATAATCTCATTTGTTTTTAAAGTTCTTTTATTTCTCATTTGTTTTTAAAGTTCTTTTATTTCTCATTGCCGTGGTAGTCCCATGAATGCTCAACACTTTTTGGATGTTTACTGGAAAATGTTCAAAGCAATAGGAAGGTGTATCAAAGAGCACATGTATGTTTCATATGCAAGGGGCCTATGATTTGAAAACAGCCCAGAATTAATCTTTATCTGCCACGGGCAAAATGTATTTTCTTTGAATGTGGGTTTCAATGCTGTTTCAATGAATGTGAGTTTCAAGGGCAGAGAAGTTTTAATGCTAAGTTTGTTTAGCATATGTCTTAGTGTTTGTGCTGTAAAATGCAAAATAAAACTTTCACATTTTTGGTCCATTTTTGATAAAATTGTGTTTTTTTATGTGGCAAATTAGTGACAAATCATTAAAGACTGAAGTTAGAAAATAATGACAGACATTTGAGTTTCAGATTTCATACCATTCAGAAAATTCATACTAATGCAAGACTTATTCTATTATTTTTCAAAGTTTATAAGAGCAATATTTAAAAATTGTCCTTATTTTTGGGCCTTTGTCCCACTTCTATGTATGGCTTTGTCCAGATTTCTTGCTCTGAGATTGAGAGGTATGACAAATGTGTCAGGGCCATCACAGTCAGCCAGAGACATTTCAAATTGTGACATATTTGTTGCACCCCACTCCCCCATGTAGTGACTCTGGATGTGTCGAAGCAAGGCAAGGACTAGTTATGCAGTGTAAATGTGCAGACTCCCCCATCCAAGGTAGAAACAAGTACTAGAGTGGCTTTTCATCTGTCCTTGATTTTTGCAGAATGGTCTGGTTTCTGTCATATTTTATGTACTGTTGATTTATGCTTATTACTCAAAGTGCCTGTTGCTCTGTGTTTAAGTAGCAATACTTTAATGACCATCAGGTAAGCTTGGCTGAGATCATAAGATGCAAGTAAGCTTTAATAAGCATACTGTTAAAGAATTTCCAACATTGAAAGCCTTTCTGTTGTTGCCATGTAGATAATACTTAACTAGATAATGTATAAGCTTTGGGTATTGAAATGCATATGACAGTATTTGTAATAAAGGACAGGATTACATTATTTTAAGAAGCTCATTACACTTGGAGACTTCCAGTCATCTCTGCAGGCTTTACACGTAAACTAAACAGAATGCCAATCGTGTGGTCCATAACCTGTACAGTAATCATTTTAAGCAATGTATCTTGAGCTTATTTCTTGTTTGCTTTTCATTTTTTACTTTTATCATGTTTTCCCCATGTTGTCAGGCAGCAGGTCTTTGTTTGGGTAAGAAACATTGTTACAACTGGGGGCATCAGAGATTTCTACTTTCAGCATGTTACTTGGTACTTTAATAAAGCTGAATATAAATTATAATTAGAACTGCAGTGCAAGAAGTGGTTTGAGTTGAGTGCTGCTTGTTTTTCTTATACTTGATTTTGACTGGCATTTCATTAATGTATTTAAAAAGTAATTTATTTTTTCATGCCTCACAACCTTTTTGTTACCATCTAGATATTATGTAAGCTGTCATGCAGCCAATGCATTGAAATATTTTTATTTTTTTATTCTTCTACATTTCATTTTGTCTTGATTGGACTCTCATAATGATGGTTTGGCACCCAGGGCAGTGTATTTAGTTAGTTTTTGTGGTTTTGAGCATAGCCCCTCCCCTTTCTAGTTGGCCGCACCCCTTCCCATTGACCCCACCCATTCAGCTGTCTCCTGCAGCCCCCCTTTGATTTGAAGTCACCAGCCGCCACTGCTCCCTATATGTGAGATGTTCTCAAATTTATGTCTCCAAAGATGAGGTAATGCCACCTTACTGATCAGATCCAGATTTGTTATACTAAGAAGTATAAAGGACTTAAATGAAAAAGTCAGACACCTATCTTCAAGGAGAGGTAACTCAGATTTTGAATAATTAAGTAGAGGGTATTGGGACACAATGTGGGGAATGTGGGAGGCAGACTTTTTAATGCATTTTATGTAATTTTTAAGATTTGATCTGGTGTTTTTTAATATCTTGATGTTTTCTGTTAGTTTATTCCTATTGTCAGGTTTTATGGAGTCTCAGTTTGATGTATGTATGTTATATTTACATGTATAGAAGTTATGGATGTCAGATGAGTAATAACATATACATCAGTGTAGTAGGGCTTATTCCAAGTTACTTCTAACTGCTGAAGCTATAGATGAGATATACAAGGACAGACAAGCTCTAAACAGAAATCTAAAGATGTACAACATGAATTCTGAAACATAATTACTGAACTGCTAGCCAACTGATATCAGAAAAGTCAAAATCCCGAAATGTAAAGATTTGTTTAGACAAGACTATGAGTTTTCTACAGAATCAGTGCAATACATTGATATTATGCTAAATATTTTTTCAGTCATTGTGAAGTATGTTGCAATTGTTCTTCTTAAGGTAACTACTACTATTACTATTTTAAAGTAGAAGTTATATTTAGTCAGTGTTACACTGAGGTTTTTCACTTAAAAGTAGTCGTTAGTCATAAGGCAGAATAAATAGTAGAACAGACCTGAAAATATAAAGTCAGATTTGTGTTTTCATTTAGGCATTCAGGGAAAGACAGTTCAGTAGAAGGGAAAAGATAACCTTGCTGAGTAAGCATGAGACGTGCTAAAATAACAGTTCTCAAGGGAAATCTACAAAATGTTCCTTTCTTCAAAGGAAAGATACTCACAATGGAATGCTAGATAAAGAATGGACAGGCACTGTCAGGCACCTGCAAGACAATCAAAGTTAAGGGGGTGGATATGGTTCCCAGAGGAAAGTTACTGGACTGAAGTAATATAATATGCATATTTATGACAGAGAAGTTAGTTAAGTCTGGTACAAGACTTGTTCAGATATTGTTATTGAACTACCTTTGTGCTTTCAGTTATTTGATATATTATGCTTCTGTATACCATTTGAGTATGCTGCTGTGACATTTATATCTGCTACTATTATATTACATGTTACTTACTACAATAGACTATAAAGCAATCCATGGTAACAAAACTCTGGAGGTATGGCAGGCATAAATGTACAATCAAAGGACTTTAGGGAGGTCCTTCAATACCTTAACAGCGACTAGGACAATACAGAGTAAGGCCTAAATTTGGCAAGAGCTGTGGTGCATAAGTCGACTATCTACAGAAAAGGTGTTTCATTTATTTCTTCAATGTTTGTTAAAATGTGTTTCAGTTGTTTCTTCAATGTTTTTTTGCATAATTTAGGTATTTTCATACATAATTTTTTATTAACTAAAGTAAAGACCTTACCATCATATATTACTGATGGTTTTGATTTTTTAGAAAAGATTAAAGATGTTAAGTGGAATGAACGTATGTACTGGGTTACAATTGATGTTAAAAGCCTCTATACTAATATTAGTCATCAATTTGGTATGGAGGCTTTGAGAGTCTTTTTAGGAGAACACCCTGCCTCTGAGTACATTTTAGAGCTCATTTATTTTTCTTTGACTCATAATTTTTTTGAGTTTAATGATTGTTTGTATCGACAAAAACAGGGCACAGCCATGGGGGCAGCTTTTGCCCCATGTATGCAAATCTTGCCATGGGCCTTTTTGAGTCAGAAGTTTTGTATAGAAGTCATTTTTTTCATAAACATATCATCAAGTATTATAGGTTTGTGGATGACTTGATTTTTTTGATGGAAGATGGTGAAGTTTTGATAGATAATTTTATTTCAGATTTACATAAAAACAGATTTTCTTTAGAGTTTGATGGGCTCAAAAAAGGTACATCCATTCCGTTTCTTGACATTATTTTGAATATTGTTGATGGAAGAAATTTAGTTACATCTGTTAATAGAAAATTTGATGGGGGTGTACAATACGTTCATGGCACTAGTTGCCATCCCCCTATATTTTGGAAGCTTTGCCGTATGGGTAAATTGTTAGAATTTCCAGATTATGTAATAATGAAGATGTGTTCAACAAGGAATTGAACTTATTGATGAACATGTTTTGTCAGAGGGGTTACAATGAAGAAGTAATTCAAAATAGTTATATGAAGTTTTCTGGACATAGATGTAAAAAAGTTGTTAATAAGTTGTATATTAGGCATCCAGTTGAATATAATGATAAAATTAATGAACAAAAGGATGATTTATATTTTGTTACAACTTATGGTTGTTTTAGTGTAGAATTGGTTAAGTTAGTTAACCATTATTTAAATTTTTTTAATTCTCTGAATAATGTGTCATCCTGGTTAAATGCCAAATTAAAATTTTCTTATAAAAGAGGTAGGAATATAAAGGACTTTTTAATAAAAAGTAGATTTGTTATGCCTATTGCTCATGTACATCGTAGTTTACTAATAAGTGGTACGCATAAGTGTGGTAAATGTAAGGCTTGTAGTTTTATAGTTACTAGCTTTCTTTACATTAATAATGTTAGTTTTAATGTATGTAATCATTTTAGTTATAATTCTGAGGGGGTGATATATGCCCTTAAATGCCCATGTAATAAATTTTACATTGGGGAAACTAAATGAGCTTTTAAGCTTAGGCTTATGGAACATGCGAGGGACATTATTAATAACAAGGAAGAAAGCTCTGTAGCTGTACATTTTAGGAATTTTCATAATAGTAGAAATGAGGGTTTGCAAGGTACAGTTTTAGAAAAAATAAATTGTTCCTGGCATGATAGTTTGAATATTAAACAAGTTTTATTACGTAAAGAAGCCATTTACATTTTGAAATTTAATACTATGCATCCAAATGGTCTTAATGAAGAACTAAATTGGAGAGTACTCATTTGATGTAATGATTGTTTTATATTTAATTGATTTATTGTATAATTGTTTTATTAATTGAAATGTATCATATATAATGTGCTTGTGTTTATGAGTTTTTTACTCCTTGAAGGCTACGGCCGAGACATCAGAGAATTAAATTTGTTTCTCAAAGTTGTGGATTTGCCTGTTGTTTTTCCAGTTTTACTTGTGTTTGTTTTGGTGGTCATCATTTTTCATGTCGAGTGATCCACAACAGCATTTGCCTCATATTTTTTGAGAGACCATGGATGGTACTCAAATGTCTCTAGATAATTTTCTGGCTAATTCGTCAGATCATGGGGAACGTAATTCTTCACAAAGAAATATGGTTGGACATACATGTAATCTGTGGGATAGATGGGAAGATGACAGACTCAAACATTTTCCTAATCCCTTTAACAACGTGGGACGCAAGTTACCGGCATCTATTAGTATTGAAAGTAAGTCTCTGTTTGATGAATTGGAGAAAAATATGTGGAAAGAGACTACTACATTTTTTAACATTTGTGGTTTACAAATATATGCTGAGTTGGACATAACACCGAGGGGGCTTAGAGTTTACAAAGACCCAACTACCCCTTTTGATTTGCAGAAAGATACAGATGTGGCTTTTCATAAGCATTGGGTTGCAGCGGCTTACAAATGTGTTTCCGAATGGGTACACATATTGATTAAGCGGGATAAAATTAAACAAAAAGAATTAAGCCTGGAGATAAAAAAACTATGTGAAAATCTTACAGTATGTACTTCTGCTTCTATTATGGATGACTTTCTTAGTAATATGAATGCAAAACTTAAAGATCACGAGACTTTGTTAGTGGAAAGAAAGAAGGTGAAATTACTAAGAGATATACAGGACTATGAGAATAATAAGGCTTTCTTGTCGAGAGCCAATCGCAGGAAGCCACGTAAGCGGGTGCAGTTTCACAAAGATTCCAAAAGTGAGGGTTCCTATAATTCCTCGCATTCAGCATCTGAGGGCGGTTATACTTCCTATGAAGAGATGGATAATTCCCATACAGAATTTCCTGTATTACCAGCGCCGCAACAAGCCGATAGATTTCATCAAACTTTTCGTGGAGAGCTCAATAGCTCAAGTGGAGGTCTACAGGGGAGGCAACGCCAACGTGAAATGCATGGCCTACCACAAAGAGAACAATTTTCACAGGGGGGACATAAAAGAGGTAAATGGTGATAATTTTCCTTTTTTACCTCCTATACAAGACTATGTTGTTAATTTATCAGGACATTTTTTTGCAGATACAGAATTTGCTGTTCTCAATCGGGGACTGAAATTTATTCCAACTGTGATTCCACGTGTGTATGACATGAAAAGTGATATATATAGATTTGGCAGAAAACTTCATTTAAAAAGGTTTTTTTTGTAGTTTAAAGGAACGTTTAAGTCCAGTGTCTTCTTTGGATAGTTTAGATACATCTGTGGATAGTTTTTATTCGTGCGTATCGGATGATGTGTATGATGCATATTATATATTTGATACTCAATGTGTTAATTCGGTTAGCTGTTTTGTACCCCCTGTTTTAAATAATGAGGTTGTACATTTGGTCAATTTGCTAAATTTTTCTATTGAATCTGCTTTTAAGGAATATATGAAATATAGAGCTAATTTACAATACAATCTGTGTTCTAAAGAATGGAAAGCTTTGTTATCGTTGAGTAAAAATGGATGAAATTATTTTTAAACCATCTGACAAGGGTAATGAACTTGTTATCATGCACTATTCTCAATATCTTAAAATCTGTATTAACCATTTAGATAATCATGATATTTATGAAAAGGCAGAACAAAACTTGTATAGTACTGCCCTAAGGGAATATAATGAGTTACTCAAGAAGGGTGAGAGGTTAGGATACTTTTCACAATCAGATTTAAAGAATAAATTTAGTATAGAAGGATGCAAAATGGCTACCTTCTATTGTCTCCCTAAAATACATAAAAATTTGAGAATGTCACCAGGGAGACCTATTGTCTCTGGTTGTAATTATTTTTTACATAATTTAGGTATTTTCCTACATAATTTTTTATTAACTAAAGTAAAGACCTTACCATCATATATTACTGATGGTTTTGATTTTTTAGAAAAGATTAAAGATGTTAAATGGAATGAATGTATGTACTGGGTTACAGTTGATGTTAAAAGCCTCTATACTAATATTAGTCATCAATTTGGTATGGAGGCTTTGAGATTCTTTTTAGGAGAACACCCTGCCTCTGAGTACATTTTAGAGCTCATTTATTTTTCTTTGACTCATAATTTTTTTGAATTTAATGATTGTTTGTATCAACAAAAACAGGGCACAGCCATGGGGGCAGCTTTTGCCCCCATGTATGCAAATCTTGCCATGGGCCTTTTTGAGTCAGAAGTTTTGTATAGAAGCAATTTTTTTCACAAACATGTCATCAAGTATTATAGGTTTGTGGATGACTTGATTTTTTTGATGGAAGATGGTGAAGTTTTGATAGATAATTTTATTTCAGATTTACATAAAAACAGATTTTCTTTAGAGTTTGATGGGCTCAAAAAAGGTACATCAATTCCTTTTCTTGACATTATTTTGAATATTGTTGATGGAAGAAATTTAGTTACATCTGTTAATAGAAAATTTGATGGGGATGTACAATACGTTCATGGCACTAGTTGCCATCCCCCCCATATTTTGGAAGCTTTGCCGTATGGGAAAATTGTTAGAATTTCCAGATTATGTAATAATGAAGATGTGTTCAACAAGGAATTGAACTTATTGATGAGCATGTTTTGTCAGAGTGGTTACAATGAAGAAGTAATTCAAAATAGTTATATGAAGTTTTCTGGACATAGATGTAAAAAAGTTGTTAATAAGTTGTATATTAGGCATCCAGTTGAATATAATGATAAAATTAATGAACAAAAGGATGATTTATATTTTGTTACAACTTATGGTTGTTTTAGTGTAGAATTGGTTAAGTTAGTTAACCATTATTGGAATTTTTTTAATTCTCTGAATAATGTGTCATCCTGGTTAAATGCCAAATTAAAATTTTCTTATAAAAGAGGTAGGAATATAAAGGACTTTTTAGTAAAAAGTAGATTTGTTATGCCTATTGCTCATGTACATCGTAGTTTACTAATAAGTGGTACGCATAACTGTGGTAAATGTAAGGCTTGTAGTTTTATAGTTACTAGCTTTCCTTACATTAATAATGTTAGTTTTAATGTATGTAATAATTTTATTTGTAATTCTGAGGGGGTGATGTATGCCCTTAAATGCTATTTTAATAAATTTTACATTGGGGAAACTAAAACAGCTTTTAAGCTTAGGCTTATGGAACATGCGAGGGACATTATTAATAACAAGGAAGAAAGCTCTGTAGCTGTACATTTTAGGAATTTTCATAATAGTAGAAATGAGGGTTTGCAAGGTACAGTTTTAGAAAAAATAAATTGTTCCTGGCATGATAGTTTGAATATTAAACAAGTTTTATTATGTAAAGAAGCCATTTACATTTTGAAATTTAATATTATGCATCCAAATGGTCTTAATGAAGAACTAAATTGGAGAGTACTCATTTGATGTAATGATTGTCTTATATTTAATTGATTTATTGTATAATTGTTTTATTAATTGATATGTATCATATATAATGTGCTTGTGTTTATGAGTTTTTTACTCCTTGAAGGCTACGGCCGAGACGTCAGAGAATTAAATGTGTTTCTCAAAGTTGTGGATTTGCCTGTTGTTTTTCCAGTTTCTTCAATGTTTGTTTAAAATGTGTTTTCAGATATGTATGTTCTCATGTTTTTAGACAATTGTATAACAGTACTAGTTTTCAGTTAATGTTTTTATCTATGTTCAGATAATACTGCCAGAAAAAAGGTATTAATAGTTTATAGTTTCCAGAATATAACATTTACCAGATTTCAGTTATACTTTTATCTGAGTTCAGGTAACACTGTCAAAAAGATAGTCCTTTAGTATTAGTTTAGTTAGTTTCTAGAATATACAGAGCTATCTTAGTTGTTCAGTATAAATATGTATCACTCTAATGTAAATTTCAGTCAAGATTCAGAATATGTGCAAAAATAGGAAAAAGGGGCTGCGGAGGGATGGACTGATTCGGAATATGACATTCATACTCAGTTATGAGTTCAGTATAGTACATTTCTGCCTGATTTCAGAATATAACATTCATACTCAGTTACAACACGCAATTACATCACACCTCATATTAACCAGTCATTACTTTTAAGAGTAAAGTGATAGAATTATTTGTAAACAGCATTATTACATCACACATCATATTATTCAGTCATTAGTTCTAAAGGTAAAGTGACAGAATTATTTGTAACAGGCTTATTAAAATACATTATTTAAAGAATAAGTAGTAATAGTTATTTAATTTACTCAAGGCATAACAGGACCGGCTTAATTTGTTAATGAATTTACAGATTACACCGCACTTTACATAATTATTGTACTTTAGACAAGATGTTAAAAGGACACTAAGAGTGAGAGAGTATGCAAAGGTATAGATATGAAATACAGAAAGCATAGGTTTTAGTAAACTAAATATTTACAGGATATTTAAGACACAAATTTAGAAGACCGACATCTATGACAGCACATGGAAATTAAAAAGGTAAATAAGTAGAATTATTAGTAGCAAATCTAGCAGAAAATTTGCAAACACAAGTTAATACAGTTTATGGTAATTATGCTTCAGGACCAGTTATAAAGTTATCCCTCTAGTGGCAATTTCAGCTATTCTTCAGAAAATAGCCATCATGCTTGATAGGCTATATAATGAAAAAGGAAAGGGACTAAACAGTACAATGTTTGAGGATTAATATATGGACAACAGGAAAAGGTTTCATTTACTATAAGAGAGAGAGAGAGAGATTTCATGGTGCAATAAGGCACCAGTTCATACAGTACAAAATGTAGGCAATAGTCAGTCTAATTTTATCATTACAGCATATAAAAACAGGGAAGAAAATTAGGTAGGTTTAACAGTTCATACTCTGTCTAACTTGACTGAAGGTTCACAAAGACAAGTTGAGAATGTATATGACATTTTCTTCATGCAGTTTCTGGAACAGCAGGGTTGAAAGAATTCCTTTCTTTTAGAAACCACATAATTAAAATATACTGATTTTCAGGATCATGTGCAGGTTTTAGATACAATACACATTCATTAGAACTTAGACTTAAAGACTCTAAAGACTATGGATCTAGGTGATGAAGTATTCGCTGGAGCAGGTATATTTTCTGCATGTGAAGCTGTTAAAGCTATTTGGGAATTATGTATATTACCAAGTAGCTGGCGGTATTAGTTAATAGTACCTTTGAGACCATAAAGGACATGACTATCTATCAGGACACATTTGCAGATTATGAGTGAGGTGGCATAAAGCCTGTATATTCAAACCAGATTACAGTAGTTAGTAATACAGATATGAGGTAACTACAAAAGAAGATCCCTGTAAACGTTCATCAGGGACCTCCGTGGGAGCTGTTAGAATGAGGTTTTTCACTTAAATGTAGTTGTTATGCCTAAGGCAGAATAAATAGTAGAACAGGCCTGAAAATATAGTTAGATTTGTGTTTTCATTTAAGTATACAGTTTCAGGGAAAGACAGTTCAGTAGAAGGGAAAAGATAACCTTTGTGGCTAAGCATGAGATGTGCAGAAATAACTCTTCTCAAGGGAAAGCTTCAGACTCTTCCTTTCTCAAGGGAAAGATACTTGCAATGGAATGCTAGATAAAGAATACGCAGTTAGGCACTGTCAGGCACCTGCCAGGCAATCAAGGTTGAGGGGATGGATACATCTTCCAGAAGAAAGTTACTGGACTGAAGTAATATAATATGCATGTTTAGGACAGAGAAGTTAGTTGAAGTCTGGTACAAGACTTGTTCAGATATTCTTATTGAACTACCTTTGTGCTTTCAGTTATTTGATATATTATGCTGCTATATACAATTTGAATATGCTGCTGTGACATTTATATCTGCTGGTATTATGTTATATGTTACTCACTACAATAAACTATTAATCAATCCATGGCAACAGAACTCTGATTTCTTACAGTCACAAAAACAAAAAATACCATGGTCAAAACACAGACAAGTAGTAGTTACATTTACTGATAGATTTTTGTTTGGAAATACAACACATGCTGGTTACCTGCATCATTTTTGTATGGGGGTGCAAATCCCTGTGTCCACAATGTGGTAGATGTATCCCCAACATCTTTGCTATGATTATTTTTAATTCTGTGGTCACATAACATATGAAATAAATAAATACATGGTTTTCCAGCAAGTATTTTTACCCTCCCCCGAGTCAAAACAACCTCAGCTTTGTAATACTTCAGTAGCAGGAGTATAGTGACCTGCAATCTGAAAAAATACAATGACATTTAATGCAATTTTCTCTGTGATGTAAAGTCTTATATAGTTATCATCTGATTTCTGGACTACCATACAAAGTGCTGTTAGGCCTGTTAATTTACTTGATACACAATTTATTTTACGTTGTTAAAAAATCTGTATGTGTAGACAGAATATGGTTAACTAATCTGATGAAGGCAGAAAATGTTTTCCCATGCATTTTCAGTATTTTGTGATTTGTAGTTAAATTGCAGATAAATTTCCTTTCCCTTGTGAGCAAGCTTTAGTGATTTAACATTCTGCGTCCTAATCTTATGTCAACAGATCTTTGGAGCCACCTTAGAGTGCAGAATATATATGTTAGTTATCTCTCACTTGACAATCACATACTCCCCTTATACACTTTTTATTATTTTACATTATTTTCTGTGTTTCTATCTTGATAATAAGGGGTTATTTTTCAATAGGGTGGAAAGGAATGCTTGGATGGAATATAAAATAATGAACTGGTTTCACATTCAAAATGAATATTTTTAGCATATTTACTGTTTTGGACATTTTCACAGAGAAAATAGACAATGTACTAGATAAGTGAATGGTCTGCTTACAGAATAATAAATTCTGTTCTTTAGTTGTTTGTTTATCTGCACTCAGTATAGTAAATGTGGTATGGCAGTTAGTGGTACATCTTTCAGCTGTCCAGAATTTTGCAGAATGTTATGATTTTTGCCTCAAATTTTTTGTAAGTTCCTCATAAAATTTGTAGTTTTCTGGCAAGTCATTGAGGACCGAAGCTATTACATAAAGACATTCAAATTTTAGACTGCATATCCTTCAAAAAATGTATGTAATGTAAATATATTATTCTAGCAACTTTCTAAGTTTATAAAAATATTTAAAATCTGTCCCTAATTTTGGGCCATTGTGGCAACATTATTTTTGACTTTGTACAGAATTTTTGGTGTAAGAGGTTGAGTGATATTACTAGTTGTGCATTCTAAGTATTTTGGTGGCACTGGAGTGGCATTTAAATTTGAGGTATTGAAGAGGGCATTTAAGACAAAAGATTTTTTTGAAGGGATTTTGGCGAGATTATCATCTGGCAATAGCTTTTAATTAAGGATGAGTTAGAAGCGATACGGACGTATTCAAAAAATCTTTTAATCCATTTTTTTTGAGAATTTATGTGACATTATTTCTTGATTTCTCTGTATTCAGTTCTGATGATGGCAATTTGGAACAGGGTGTAGAAATTATAACTGTAGGATTTTTATCTAATATTTTTGGGATATTTTATTTTTCTTTTATAGGCTTCCAGGTTTCAGCATGGAGGGTAATTTTCTACACACTGCCATGTTTCATATCTCTTCCAGTAGCCCCATTCCTGCTCAGATGCAGTCATTGTGCCGACTATGCTCAGACATAAGGTACTGCTTCCTCATTTTTATACCTTCCACTGACCCCCTAAAGTTCCTCATTCCATTGGTAATTCCCCTACAATAGGTGTTTTGGAATGTTTGTGGCATTGCTTTTAAATAAGAGTGCTTTGGAACTTTCGTGGTACTGTTTTTGTACATTTTTTGTACATACTTGTTGTAAGGTATGTGAAGTTAAACAGGTTTGTGTTTTTATTGTTAAAATAATTTTGTTTGATTTAAGTGTTGGCAAGTGACAAACGTGTGTGAATAAATTTGTTTTACTCAGACAGTATAGGTCAAGATAAAATGTTTTATAGGTAATTATTTAAAATGTCGGGACCGGCTACAGTGAGTCCATAAATACAGAGACTGAATGGCCAAAAGGTCAGACTTACATATCTTAAATTCATGATAGCATTTCTAAGAATATTCCTTTTTCTCTGAGGTATGGTGAACTCAGAGTTGGCATATATATGTTGGGGGATGTAGCAGGCTTGCTCCACACATGGGGAGTGTAGGGAGCGGGTCCCTATTATAACAATGAAAAAGCAATCTGTCGAACGGCTAAAAAGTTGAAAATTCCAGACCTCGAAATCGGATTTGTGGGGAGCTACACCCCCCACACACCCTGCTAATTATATATAACAACTCTGAGATCACACTACAGTGAGGAAAGGGCAAATTTTCTGGTCTATACTGTACCACGATCTCACAAAACTGATGATAGATACTATATGCAGATGCCTCTTGATCCAACTCTAGACCTAAGGTAGAAATTGATGGGGTTTTATTGGAAGATATTGAGTCAAGAACTGTGAAAGAGGTTCCGTAAGGGAACCCCTGCCAGACACAATGGGTCTCCCAGGTGGCTTGGTTAGGTCCTTATGAATCTTAAGAAGCAAGTATAAATATTGGGATTTGGGATCCTGTACAGTAAGGTGATGAAAATCTGAGTCGGTGATGATGCCCTCTTCCTTGGCTTCCAATAAAAAAACATCAATTTGTACCATAAATCTAGAGGTTGGATCAAGGGGCATGTACATATAGTATCTACCATTATTAATTGTTATATTGAGTATTATAATACCTGTCCCAATCCATAACCACCACCACTCCCCCCTTATCTGCAGGAAGAATCACCAATTTTTTATTATTTTTGAGATTCATAACAGCCTGTTGTTCCATCTTTGAGAGGTTATAAGGAAATATTGAGTGTTCATGAGAACTAAAATGTAGATCTTCGAAAACACTGGATTGGAGCATAGAAACCTGTGGGTACATGGGTGGCATAAAAGTTGATTTGTGAAATTTAAATACTTTGTTGTTAGCAGATGATTCAGAACCAAAATATAATCTCAAATTCAACAGATGGCAAAAAGACATTACATCCTGAGCAAAAGAATCTTCTGTGACAAAAAAGCCAGGAACAACATTTAAGCCTTTGTTCTATACTTTTATTTCAACTTCTGAAAGAGATATAGATGAAATATTATGCACATTTGTACAATTAGTTAAAGTTGTATCATAATTTTCAAAAGGCTCTACAAGTTGCTTATTTGTCCTGTGTTTCCTGCCCCCCCCCCAGTTCTGACCCTAATGGGTGGTCCCAATTAGGTCTTTTTGAGGTGGGTGACTTTAGGGTGTGATTGCCATCCACATCCGTAATGGAGGATGATTCATCCCCTGAAGTCCCACTAGAGACCATTCTAGATTTCTTCAAGATGGACTTGGGTCTCTTTCTTTTATGAGTCTGGGGTCTGCTTTCAACCGTACTAAAGTTCACATTCTTATAAGATTCAAGTGGTTTACCCTTTTGATAGTCCCCCATATCCTGATTACATTTTTTCATCTTCTTCTCTTTTAATTGTTGTTCAAGGTTAAGTAGCTCAGTACTGAGCTGATTTAAACAGGGCACATAGCAAGGTAAGGTCTCATATGTTTTGAAATCCTAGCAGGAGGATTCAAGCTCAATAATGTACTGGTTTACAGTTCGTTCATAGTATGATGTTAGGGCATCAACAAAGCCCATAGAGTTTCTTTGTTGAACCTGTGCCCATTCAGCTAATAATGTTTCATCTCTATTGTGAACTAGGGGTTGGGTCCTAACCCATAGACCTTTGGGGGTAATCCCCTTTGCCTGATAAACACTGAACAATTTCAAATGCCAAACATTGGTTCTAAGTGTTTTTATACTTCCGGTGAGTTTTTGAAAGACCAATTTACATTGGTTAGATGGATCATTGGCATTGGCATTTTCAATACCTCCCATGTCTACAGAGCCCAACCGAAAGACCTGCAAATCATCCCTGTCAGAGGATAGACCTTTTAAAATGCAGACCAAATTCATATTCACAATACAAATTGTGTATATCAATATATTGATACTACCAATTGAAAACAACTAATATTGTTAAGCCCTGATATATCAATTGTAAGAATGGGGCAAGGACCACACTAATTTGGAGCAACCACTAGTCAATATGAAAGTTAGTCAGCCCTTATAGGATAAGGTAAGAATTAAAATAATAATTAAAGTAATAAAATACAGATGGCCGTGAATAATTCCAATGTTTCTAGTCCTACTATATTGATTCGTAAACAGATTGTTCTAAGTCCAAAGTGATACCCAAAAAATGTATAAACCCAGGTGTCCTTAATTATAATGGGGGAACAATAATAGCCATCCCATATTTATATATAATTCATTACTTCATGCTACCAGCTTCCACCCCCAACATATCATCCGGAACATCCCTAAATCACAATTTCTTTGGGTCAGACGTGCATGTTCCGACACACAATCTTATGAACAGTATAGGTAAGATATTGTTCATAGATTTAAGAGTAGAGGATATAAACCAGGAAATATTATTTCTGCTAGTAATTGGGCCTCTTCTCAGGACAGACAGGATTTGTTAGGTTATAGGGTTCATCAACCTGGGGATCCTTCAAAATTGAGGATGGTTACAACTTTTTGTAGAAATACTGGGGTACTTATGGATATAGTCAACAGACATTGGAACATCTTACTGGCGGATCACAAATTGTCCGAAATTTTAGGTAGCAAATGTTTATTCTCATAGGTTCATAGGTTCATAGGTTTATACTAGGCTATCTGCCCTAAGGCATTTATAAGCCTAGCCCAAATTTTTGTGGCTTACGCCACCCCTTATATGAAAAAATACTGTGCCCATTAGTTTGTTGTGCCTCTGTCCAGCAGTGACACAGAGATGATCCCCGGGGTAAACCTACGATCTCCCATCCACAGGTCTAGATTTCTCTTGAACAGAGTCAGCGAGGTGCTCTGCCTCACATGGACCGGGATTTTATTACACAGCATAGGAGTCTCTGGTGATAAATCTCCTCCAGCACGTCCTATTTATATCCGTGCTAAGGTTTAGCTTGCTCTAGTGGTTTTGGTGGATTTGGATTTTTGAGGTGGAGCATGTCCATTAATTCCGGGTTGGACATGGCCTTGTATGTCAGGCACATGTCACCTCTGAGCAGACGGTATGCGACTGAATAGAGCTGGAGTTTCTTCAATCTGGCAGCATATGACAGATTTTGGAGTCCCTTTATCCTTTTGGTGAGGAACTTTTGGGGTCTCTCCAATTGCTGCAGATGTCGGGTGAGATACATCCCGAATGGGGCATTGTACTCGATCATTGGTCTGATAAAGTGAAGAGTACAGGGGAACAATGACCTCACTAGATCTGGATGTGAATCCCTTCATGATCAGGTGGGCAATGTAGAAGGTCTTTCTAACCACTTTAGTGAGTGTCAAAAGAAAGGCCACTGTCAACCTGGGTCCCCAGGTCCCTGATAACCTCTTCTGTGCTTAGTGGATTGCCACCTATATGGTAGCTTGGGGTTACCTTGTTTTTCCGTATGACTATACATTTTTTGGCGTTTAACTTCAGGCCATGGCTCTGGCACCAGCTATCTGTTTCCTGAGTCCCTTCTGAAGGATATCCATGTGCACTTTCCACTTTGCAGTTTGCAGTCGCCTGCAAACTTTGTCCTCCAACCATGCTGGCCTGAAGTAGATGCCAAACAATAGGCCAAGGACCGAGCCTGTGGGACACCACTTGTGACCGGCTTGGAGTCTGACACCAGCAACTCTAACCCTGCCAGCTCTGTCCTGTGGGTTTTGCAACCCATCTTGTGACATATGGGTTTACATTTAAGCTGGTAAGTTTTCTACAATACCCCGAGGGGTATTGTGTCGAAAGCCTTTGCAAGGTCAAGGTAGGCTGTATGGACTGCCTTTCCCTCATCAATGGCCTTGGTGACTGTTTCAAGAAGTCACCAAGTTCAAAAGGTATGATCTTCCTTGACAAAGCCAAACTGGGTCGGGTCCAATGTCTGCAAGTCCCCTATATCTTTGTTTATGAGCTCCATTATGATCCTCTCCATAGCTTTGCAGACTAGACTTGTTAAGCTTATGGGCGGTAATTACCAGGGTCCGTGGGCCTTTGTGGAGTGGGACCACAGTTGCCGTGCCGCCTTGGGCACGATCCACGTGGTAAGGCTGAGATTAAACAGCTGCCTTATGTGCTGGGTTAATTCCTCATTTAGCTCATAGCACACAGCCGGGACACCATCCGGTCCCATTGATGCTGTGTTTTTAGCTTTAGAGAGCAGCTTTCACCTGTGCATTTGAGATGTCGGAGGCTACACGGGCTGGGATAGTTATCTCTCCTTTAGGGGAGAGGGGTGAAGTTTGCACTGAACCTGTCTGCCAGTATGTTGGCAATGTCTGTGGGTTCAGTGATTTTGTATCATTTTGGACTAATTCTGAGCATATCTGGGAGTTTCACCCAGGTTCCTAACATAGCTGAAAAAGGCCTTATGATTGTCCTTTGAATCCATGGCAATTTTCTCTCAAAATTGGCCTTAGTTGATTTTATGAGTGCTCGTATTTTTACTAATAATGATCAGGGGTGACTTCCCTTTTTTATGGATTTTGTTCTATCATGTAATAGCTTTCTCCTCTTATTGTAAAGTTTGTTAATGGCTGGGGTCCACCAGACTGGACGTTTGCCCTTTGTGGAAAGAGTCTTGGTTTTATTTGGGATTGCCTGATCCATGCAGTCCTGGAGGTGTTCATAGAAGGGCATTTGTAAGGGCTTCCAGCTTGGGTTGTGGTTTCCTCTGGCTCAGGGGCCTTGAAGGATACTACACCAGTCTTGAGTAGTGTGAAGTTTGCTTTAGAGAAGTTCTTCACTATGGTCTTTTGTTTGGGGTGGTGGGGGCGGGATGTGGATTTCCAGTGAGATTAGTTTATGATCAGATCTCACCAATGAGGTGTGGAGCATTTTGTCCCCATGTTTGTGACAATGAGATCTAGTATATTTTCTCCTCTCGTGGGAACAGTGACTAGCTGTTCCATGACATTTGAATTTATGAACTCCAGGAACCGTTGGGCTAGAAAGTTAGGGCTTGAGTAATGTTCCCAGTCTATATTTGGGTAGTTGAAGTCACCCAAATGATGGTGTTTGGAGATACATTTTGGAATACCCTCCAGTGTCTTCAGGAAGGCTGTGTGGGGTTCCTGAGTTTGAGAGGGTGGCCTGTAGCATGCTAGCAGTTTTGCCTATGGTTAGTTGCACCTGGATGGTTTCCGAGCTTTGTGCATTGCCACCAACCTGGAGGTGTGAGTATCCTTTATGAATGGGATACACCCTCCTTTTGTGTGGTCCGGGTTTTGGGGCGCATGATATGAGGTAAAACCTAATAGTGCCGGGTGCTCTCAGGAGCCTTGAACCAGGTTTCAGTTACAGCACAGACATCGATGTTCTCCATACTGAGAAGGGCCTCGAAAAGTGGCATTTTGAGATTTAGACTTCTGGCATTGAGCAGCATTACCCCCAGTTTCATTTTCTAGGGTGGTAGGTTTAGAATTTGCCTAAAAGGCACTATATGGGTGGCAAGAGCCTTAGCCAATATCCGGAATCCCAGGGGTGAGAGGTGCAAGCCGTCCTTTGTCATCCCAGGCAGACAGACACTGGATCCTTTGAATGACACCAGACATTAAGCCAATTGTTAAAGCTGATCATCTTGTCTCTATATTGTGGCATCATTCTTGGTGAAGGAAGGATACTGCTCAGGGTTAGGGTCATACCTGCCTGGGCTACATAATCAGAGAGCTCCTCTATGTCTCTTTTCATGTAGTCCAGAGAGTGCGTCTCAGGTCGTTCACACCAGCATGGACAATGACTGTGTCATATTTGTACTTGCCGTGGAGTGACCAGTGCTTGTGTTATGTGGCGGATCTAGCGCCCGATAGGCAGCTTACTGTGACCCTCTCCTTGTTCAGCCTGGTGAGTGGGACGCCAGTGTGTCTGACTATGGAGTCACCTATGACAAGTATGTTTGGTGTTATTTGGCCTTAAGGGCTGTGACTGCTTTTTGCACACTGCTTTTGTGGTTTATGTGTTGCTTGTGGGGTGTCTTGAGGTAGCAGTTGTTTGGGTGTCTGCTTTGGAGGCCTCTGCTGTTTAGGTAAATTTTACTCAGAGCCTCCAGTATGTCTTTGTGTGTTTATGTGTTTGATTCAGTGGAGTGGTAGCATTATGTGAGGCTGGTTTTGTGGTGTGTGTAGTTGCCTTCTCCTCCTGTCTGGTCTTGCCAGTCCTGAGTTGAGAGAGCTCAGCCTCCAGTTTGGCTAAATAGCTGCATCTCTCGCAAGTATTTGTGTTATGTGGGAGGAGAGGGTTGTCTGTGTACATGAGGCAGTTATAACATTGCCTCAAGATTCCCAGATTCACCAGCACCGAGAGGAGATTGACAACTGACCTTTGGACATGCTAGAATAATATTGGGAAATCCTTAATTGAAAACAAGGGCCAGTGGGAGTGAGGGTGTAGTGCTTTTAATTTTGCTGACTTATATAATTGCTTTAGTGAGCAAGTGCCAGGTAACTTGAGTGCAATGTGTTACAAGTAACTAAATGCAAAACGACAAACAGTAACTTTCTTTCAAGTGAAACAAGGAAATAAGTACAGTAAGCAATGCAGATATCACTAGTGATCCACAGAAGCACTGAGAAGTTGCGTATTAGGTGGAATTAGCTTCCAGGAAATAACAAGCAAACAAACAACAAGCATATAAACAAAGCTAGATTCAGCAGGCCTGGATCTAGTCTATGCTAGAGCAAACAAGGTGAACCAATTTCAGTAAGATACAGTTCAAATATTCAGGCACTATAAACCTTTAACCAGAAATTCCCAGCTCAGAAGGGCAGAGTCCAGCCTCTTCTCCCACAAGAGTGCAGACCACGAACCTTCTTAATGTAAAATAACTGGCCTGGCCAAGTGCCTAAACCAGAACTAATACACTTGGACACTGGGCTCTCAATCAGCAGTTCCCAACTTAGAAGGATGAAAGCTACCTGTCCTGCCACCACAGTGCTTGCCCAAACTTCCTAATGTAAAACAACTGGTTAATCCTGAAGCCCAAGTGGCAAAAAGACTTGAATGATAGCTACACTTTAATCAAGTTACAAACAAGCAGTAATAAATACCATTGAATACTTTAGCGAATGTCTGGATTAGTGCTCAAGTTACACAAACAAAGCTAGATCCAGTAGGCCCGAATCCAGTCTATGCCACAGCAAACAAGGCGCACCAACTTCAGTAAGAAACAGTTCAGATATGCATGCACTATAAGCCTTTAACCAGAAATTCCCAGCTCAGAAGGGCAGAGATGTCAGAGATGTCAAACATTAGGCTCACATTTCAGCCATTACAAAAGACACCAGAATTTCACTATTAATTACCAACAATGTACCATTACAGGTGATAGATTATAGGTTCATAGGTAGGTACTAGGCTATTTGCCCGAGGGCATTTATAAGTCTAGCCAGAGTGTGTCAGATTTTGCCACCCCATTGATTAATTAACTGAGCCTCTGAAAAATAAACAACCATGCAGGTCTCAAACCCAGGACCCCATACAACATAGTCACAGTAGTTAACCACCAAACCATCACAGAAGTATATGTACTCCCTGTGAGTATTGTACACACTGTCCAAGGGTTACAAAATCTAAAGAATTTACAAGCAGAAACACTGCCTTGGTTTTTGACATCAAATGTTTAGCAAATTGCAGCTCTGATTGGGTGATTTATCTCTCCACATGTTCATGTTCTGCCTTTTATGTGGGGAAAACTTCTAAACCTTCACAGTTACGTATCATGGAACATGCTAGCGATATCAGGAATAAAAGACAATCCAACGCCCTTTATAAACATACATTGAAACATAATGCGACCTTTTTTATGTTTACTGTTATTGAGAAAATTAATGGGGACAGAAATAATAAGGCTGGCTGGCATTCCATTCTCAATTCCAAAGAAAAAAAGTGGATCATTAAATTGGGTGAGCTTTTTCAACTAGGATTAAATGAGCATTTATAATTTGACCAATGAGAACATTCTTCTACTAATTGATTGTATGTTTATATATTATATATATATATATATATATCTGTGTTTCTGATAGTTTGGATTTGCACTGAGGAAGGCTAACATAGCCAAAACCGGTCTGTCTTCTTGGGTCTATATTATATGAATGAAAGTTCATATAAGCAAACGCTCAATGAGCGAAAATCCCGGACATCGAAAACAATATTGTGGGGGGCTGGACCCCACACACCGACGCTAAATATATATTCCAACACCGAGATCGCACTACAGTGAGGAAAGGGCAAAAACTTCAATCTTCACTGTACTGCGATCCCACAACATGTCCCTTGATGTCCGGGAGTTTCGCTCATTAGAGCATTCGCTTATATGAACTTTCATTCATATAATATACACAAGTCTTCTTTTAGGGTTTGGGTTTTTATTTAACCTACCATTAATGTGTTTGTTTATGCGCTTATGAGCTATTAAATGTGTTTGGTGCACATCACGGTTGTGCTGGCCCTTGTTTTTGAACTTTACAAGTGGAAGAAGATTCCAGGAGCATCTAGAGAATGGTCCTTGTAAAGCCCGATCTAGACCTAGAGAAGATATCAAGCCTACAGTGCTTTGTAAAAGAATTTACAGAGGACCAAGTAGCACCTCTAGAATATGTCTAGAATTCAAATCTTTCCAAAAAGCCATAGATGCACCAAAGACCCTGGTAGAGTGGGCCTTGTTCCTGCCTCGAATAAATTAGTTATGGTGAGTATAACAAAAGGTACTAGACTTAAGCAACAATTTGGAAATAGTCTGCTTTGACACAGGCTGTCCTTCTTTTTACATTCACGAGGCTGCTGATCCAAAAGATCTAAAGGATAATTGTTCTGTCAAGAAAGTACCAGAGTTGTCTGTGGACATCCAAGGTATGGAGTATTTTTGGTTCAAGAAAGAAAACAGGGAGATGGATAGTTTGTCTTAAAGCAAACTCAGATACCACTTTTGGCATACAAAAAGGATTGGTTCTCAAAAAAATGTCTTTGTAGAAAATTAGATAGGGCTGACTCAGTATAAGAGCTTGCAACTCAGATACATACTTGCAGAGGTAAGAGCAATCAGGAAAACTGTTTTGCATTTTAAGAATCTCAAGTCAGTCAGATTAGCTGATTCAAATGGAGCAAGTGTTAGATTTTCAAACACAAAATTAAGATCCCAAGGAGAAGCTGTGAAGACTGGTAGAGATGGGTGAAGGCTGACAGCCTAGCCAGATAGAATTTTATACATAATTCTATAATTTGTAAATACTGTGAAATGTTGAAATGCAGGCTTGCTTCTTAAATGAAAGAATATGTTGTGAAAGGTTGAACTTAAAACAATGTGACAACATTGCCATCTGCTGTAAAGAAAGCTAAGTCAAGCATTTCTTGTTGGTCCTTTGAAATTAAAATTATTTCATCACTGCCTTTGATGTTTACAAGTCGGCTCCAGTCCGGCTAGATAAAGGCTTCCTGCCTATTGTTTTAAGGCTAAAGTTAATGACCAGAATTTACATGTGGAATGTCCTTTATTGTTCTAAGTGTAAAATAATTTAAATGCAGTTTCTGTCAGCCTGGGAACACCAGGAATGTGTAAAAGATGATGTAGTGGTTAGCAGAACTGAAGTTTCAATTCAAACAGTGAGAACCAGAGATTATGAAGCATTTTTGTCTGACTATCCAACTCAGCACTCTACCTGTTGTCTTATGTAAGTTATCTTAGACTTGTGTTTTCTTTTAGAGATAGCTAGAAACCATAGAAAGATTAGACTGTGTTTTCTGTGATGTCAGAACTGTACTACTGATTTATTTTAGGTTTTTCTGTGTGATCTCTGAACTTTTGACTAGCACTGTATAGTAGAAAGTATTGTCTTGTGGTTTTAATTATTTATTATTAAATATTTTAAAACCTTTTAACTGTGGCTGGTTTTGTATAGAGATAATTTAAGCTCTTTAGAGTCCTTGTATGCCTTTGTTAAAATTGTACAAAGCCACTCCTATGGCTTTAGCCCTGGGCTATACTACCAATTTTATTTATTTATTTATTTTTTATTTTACATTTGTTAACCGGGCTAGTCTGACTGGATATATTTCCATTTTCAGCAGAGGCCCGAGAAAAGAAAAGCTCCTCAGAGAGATAATAACTATTACATGCAATGCAAAGAGAAATAGTATACAAAATATACTGTATCAGGACAATATTATACAAGGAATCAAACTTATAATAGACATAAAATTAACACTTGTACCAAGGAGTACTCATGGCTTTTGAAAACAAAACACAGGCATATGTTATTTAGAGTAATCAAACATTATAAGAAAGAGAAAAGGATATTTAAGGACAGCTATGTAAGTAGGATAGTTTTAGATTAGATGTTTGTAAGTGTCCTCAGTAAACTGAGTAAAATAATTAGGAGGGGGAAGGATAGAGGAGAAATAAGTGGTAGAATAGTGAGCAAATAAGTAGAAGGTAGCAAGGATCACAGAGATCAAGATGTAGAGGGTGAGCTAAATACATGGGTTCAGTCTGGTTAAAGGCAGTGGCATAGCCAGTGTTTGGTAAGGTAGAGTCTAAGTTTTCGTTTGAAAAGGACAGGAGATAATATAGAAGTTAGTTCAGTGTCCAATAGGTTCCAGTGTTTACCAATGGAGTTAGAAAACAGGAGTCACCGGCAAGGTTATTGGATTTGGTAGCAGTGACTAGGAGTTTGTTAGAGGAGCGAAGAGAGCTAAGGTTAGAGTAAGGTGTGAGGAGGTTAGAAAATGAAGGGGTGTTGTTTGGCAGATAAAAAGATTTGTGGATGATAGGAAGTTGCGAGAGAAGCAACATGTTTTGTAATTCAAGCCAGTGAATTTGTTGTAATTCAGGCAGTGATGTGTTCTGAATTGATTACCAGTAACAAATCTAGCTATACTATTGTAGGTGGTGGTCAACTTGGTAAGATTATTTTTTTTTAGGTTAGTGTAAATTGGTGAGGCATAGAGAAGAGTGGTAGAGATGGGTGAAGGCTGCCAGCCTAGCCAGATAGAATTTTATACATAATTCTATAGAGGGAGCATTTGTAAATACTGTAAAATGTTGAAATGCAGGCTTGCTTCTTAAATGAAAGAATATGTTGTGAAAGGTTGAACTTAAAACAATGTGACAACATTGCCATCTGCTGTAAAGAAAGCTAAGTCAAGCATTTCTTGTTGGTCCTTTGAAATTAAAATTATTTCATCACTGCCTTTGATGTTTACAAGTCGGCTCCAGTCCGGCTAGATGAAGGCTTCCTGCCTATTGTTTTAAGGCTAAAGTTAATGACCAGAATTTACATGTGGAATGTCCTTTATTGTTCTAAGTGTAAAAGAATTTAAATGCAGTTTCTGTCAGCCTGGGAACACCAGGAACGTGTAAAAGATGATGTAGTGTTTAGCAGAACTGAAGTTTCAATTTAAACAGTGAGAACCAGAGATTATGAAACATTTTTGTCTGACTGTCCAATTCAGTACTCTGCCTGTTGTCTTATGTAAGTTATCTTAGACTTGTGTTTTCTTTTAGAGATAGCTAGAAACCATAGAAAGATTAGACTGTGTTTTCTGTGATGTCAGAACTGTACTACTGATTTATTTTAGGTTTTTCTGTGTGATCTCTGAACTTTTGACTAGCACTGTATAGTAGAAAGTATTGTCTTGTGGTTTTAATTATTTATTATTAAATATTTTAAAACCTTTTAACTGTGGCTGGTTTTGTATAGAGATAATTTAAGCTCTTTAGAGTCCTTGTATGCCTTTGTTAAAATTGTACAAAGCCACTCCTATGGCTTTAGCCCTGGGCTATACTACCAATTGGATAATAATATTGCACAGTAATAATTGGACACCCTTTTAAGGGCCTTTGAGTAGCTGATAAGTATTAGCTGGGTGGTGGCAGTGATTTCTACTGTATAGTCTGGGAAAAAGGGGCACAGCTGGAGAACCTGTGCCAGCCTTCCCCAGAAGTGTCTGTGTGGTTGTATAACCTCTTATCTCAAAGTGAGTGTGTGTCAGCTACTTGGGCAGGGACATGAAGCACTGGATGGACAGAGAGGTTGCTGGAGATTTTAGCTTGCCCAGCTGGCTGAGATCTGGACCCTAAAGCTGTGCCAGTGGGGAGTCTTATTGGGGACCCGGGGAGCAAGGGACCGACCAGCCCTGGACTGACTGTGATCTCTGTGTGCTCTTAAGGGAAATTGCACTTTACTGTGTGTATTTGCTATCCTTTCCTCTCATATGAGATGCCCTCTCTGGTATTCATGGTGAGGATTGAGGCTCCTTGATTGCTAGGCCAGGGCACAGGCATCACATATTAATTGGTGGCAGTGGTTGGGATATCCACCTCACATATTAATTGGTGGCAGTGGTTGAGATATCCTCACATATTAATTGTTTGGCAGCGGTGGGTTGTCCACATCACATATTAATTAGTTGGCAAATACTAATTGGCTTGTAGTGGTGTGGGTAGAGTGAATCCTGTAGCTTGTGTACAGTGAGCTTTTAAGGTGTTTTGCACTCTAAAACAGCCATGCAGTGAATACTCAGAGTTCAGATCACAATTATTTCTTTATTTCTTTTGTTAGTTTAGTTAGTCAGGGTGAGCAGGCAGCATGTCAGCAGAGGAGTATGGAAAGCTGACAAGGAGCCAGCTGGCAGAGATGTGCCAGGCTAGGGAACTGGTGCATGGAAACCTGACTAAGGCAGACCTGATTGCAGCCTTGGTTACAGCTGCATCAGAAAACAGCAACCAGAAGGACAATCAGACTGGCAGTGGAAATATAATTTCCTCGGAGAATGGACAGCACAACCTTTCTGCAGTGGACTTAAAAATCCAGCTGGAGCTAAAGAGACTTGAGTTGGAGGCCAGGCGTTTGGAAGTAGAAGCAGCTGAGAGACTGAGGAGTCTACAGGCTGAGGAGAATGAGTAACTGTTACGTCTGGAAGCTGAGGAAAAGGAAAGACAGAGGCAGCATGAGAAGGAGATGCTGACTCTTCACTAGAGTCATGGAGGTAATGGGTACGGGTG
Source organism: Protopterus annectens (assembly GCF_019279795.1). Taxonomy (NCBI): domain Eukaryota; kingdom Metazoa; phylum Chordata; order Ceratodontiformes; family Protopteridae; genus Protopterus; species Protopterus annectens. The sequence continues at coordinate 1,149,744,527 of NC_056746.1, forward strand.
TAACTGGACCCCAGAAGCACAAAAGATCAGTACATTTCTTCTGCAGTTTAAAGAGGGGGATAATTTTGATAGTTTCATTCATATGTTTGAGAGGGTATGTAAACAATATGAAGTTGACCAAGGGCTCTGGGTATGATTTCTGACCTCCTTACTCCATGGTAAAGCTGTAACTGCATTAGCTAAAATGTCTGACATTTATTGTTTTGATTATACTGCTGTTAAGAAATGTCTTTTAGAACTGTTTAAGCTAACACCTGAAACATATAGGAAAAAGTTTCATGAGCATAGATGAAAGTGTGTGTGAATATGTTGCTGAAATGAGCACTTATTTCCATAGGTGGGTGAGTGGATGGCAGTTCACCACTTTTGAAGGGCTGGCAGACCTTTTGGTGAGGGAACAAGCCCTTAGTACTTTGCCTGAGGACATGAGGATCTGGTTAGCTGATAGACAATGTGCTACTTCAGATGAGTTGGGGAAGAAGGGAGACCTATACCTGGCAAGCAGGGCAACCCTGCACAAGAAGGGGACCCCCAGTACTGTTCATAGGTCTATAGGAACCCATGGTGGGCAGCACAGACTGCCACAACAGAATCTGCCAGTAGCAGGGAAGTCACTAGTTCAGGTACATGTCCAGGAGCTAGGGTTAAATGTTTTGAATGCAACCAGTGGGCCATGTGGCATACAGGTGTCCATGGAGGCAAGGTGGAGAACAAAAGGTGAGGAAGCTAGTAAGTGGGAAAGACAAAATGCCAATAGTAGTTTGTCTCGAGACAACAGGGGTACCAAACTACCATCCTGCAGATGTCCTGATAGGGAAGGATTTGGATGAAGCAGTACCATGTGCTTATGCAGTTACATGCAGTAAGGCTAGGAGACAAACATGTGGGTCTGGTAGCCTGGGGGAGACCCAGACAGACTGCATACTTGCAGCCAGGACTGGTGAGGTGGTTACTTCAAGGAGAGAGCTACTCTGTAGCAGTGAGACTGAATGTGAGCCACAGCTGCTTGTGGGTACTGATGGTTCCTTGGACAGAGTGACTGCAAAGGTAGAGGTGAGTAGTAGTACTCAGGCTGACAGTGAGGCTCCACTGTCAGAGGATGCCAGACTTTCTGTGGAAGGGGAGCTGGAAAGGGTTACAAGGAGAGAGATGAGACAGGCTCAGCTCTTAGACCCTACATTGCAAGGTCTGAGGCAGGTAGCTAGGGAGGCACATGATTCTCAAGGAAAGGGGGAATCTGTATACTGGGACAAAGGGTTACTATATAGAAAGCGGACTCCTGAAGGAGGGCTAGAAGGTGAGAGAGTTCAGCAGTTGGTAGTGCCTAGAGCCTACCATCTGGCGCTTCTAGCCATAGCCCATGATATTACTTTGCAGGTCATATGGGCATAAAACTTACAAAGAGGCATATTATGCAGAACATCTATTGGCCTGGAATTTCCAGAGACGTAACAGGGTACTGCAGGACCTATGAGCAGTGCCAAAAGGTAGGCAAGGCAGGAGACAAGGTGAGAGCTCCTTTGATGCCTTTACCTGTGATTGAGGAGCCATTTCAGAGGGTAGCTATGGATATTGTGGGTTCTCTGAGTACCCCAAGTTACACAATAAAAAAGTATATCCTAGTGGTCGTGGATTTTGCTACACGATACCCTGAGGCAGTGGCTTTGTCCTCCATTGAGGCAGAGAAGGTGGCAAATGCTTTGTTAGAGATTTTCAGCAGGGTAGGTTTCCCAAAAGAAATACTGTCTGATAGAGGTTCCAATGTCATGTCAGACCTGCTGGCTTGTCTGTGGATGTCCTGTGGGGTGAAGCACATGAAGACCACCTGTACCATCCCCAGACTAATGGTCTTGTTGAGAGGTTAAACTCTACAATGAAGTCCATGCTACGGGCATTTGCAGATCAGTTTAAGAGGGAGTGGGACAAATATTTGCCCCATTTGTTATTCGCTTACAGAGAGGTTCCCCAGAAATCCACAGGTTTTTCACCCTTTGAGTTGCTGTATGGGCATAGGGTTAGGGGACCACTAGATTTAATTCAAGATGAGTGGGAAGGTAAGTGCGAGTCTCACAAGGAGTCTGTTGTGGCATACATCCTAAACCTCAGGACAAGGCTCAGGGAACTCATGGGCTTGGCCCAGGAGAACCTGGCAGAAGCCCAACAACAGAAAAAGGTGTGGTATGACAGGAATGCTTGAGCTAGAGAGTATGCTGTGGGGCAGCAGGTAATGGTTCTCATTCCTGTCAGACACAACAAGCTGCAAGCAGCTTGGGAAGGACCCTACAAGGTGGTAAGAAAGGTAAGTGATGTTAACTACATGGTGGAAGTGCTAGGCAGGTGGCAGGGGCACAATTTGTACCATGTTAACATGATGAAACCTTACCATGTTATGGGGGCCCTTGTGCTGAGCATTTGCAGTGGATTGCAAGAGGAGTCTGAGGGAGCTCTGGGGACTGATCTCCTCAGTGAGGCTCGGGCTGACACCTCAGTGGAAGGGGTAGCAATGTCCCAGCAGCTATCTCCCACCCAAGTTTGAGAAATCTGAGCAGTGTTGCAGGAATTTGGGGACATGTTCACTGGAAACCAGGGTGCACCTACCTAGTGCAGCACCAGGTGGATACAGGACCCCAAAGGCCTTTTAGGCAGGCCCCTTATAGGGTGCCTGAGAGAGTCAAACAAACTCTGAGAGAGGAGGTACAGGATATTTTGGAAATAGGGTGTCATTCAAGAGTCCAACAGTCCCTGGGCCTCCCCAGTGGTGCTGGTGCTAAATAAGGATGGCAGCACCAGGTTCTGTGTGGACTACAGGAAATTAAATAGTCACACCAAGTCAGATGCTTACCCCATGCCTAGAACAGATGAGGCTCTAGAGCAGCTGAGTGGGGCTAAGTATCTTACAATCACTGATCTCACCAAGGGTTACTGGCAGGTGCCCTTGACTCCCAGTACTAGAGAGAAGACAGCCTTTGTGACTCCTTTTGGCTTGTATGAGTTCACAAAGATGCCCTTTGGGATGAAGAATGCCCCAGCAGCTTTCCAGAGGCTGGTAGATCATATCCTAGCAGGAGCAGGAGGGTTTGCCCTTGCTTACCTAGATAATATTGCCATCTACAGCCATTCCAGGCCAGAGCACCTTCAGCATGTCAGGGAGGTGCTGGGCAGACTACAGAGGGCAGGATTGACTATTAAGCTGAGCAAATGTCAGGTGGGTATGGCAGAGGTATCCTACCTAGGACATAGAGTGGGGAGTGGTAAGGTAAGACCAGAACCTGCCAAAGTGGAAGCCATTCAGGCATGGCCTGCACCTGTTACTAAAAAGCAGGTGAGGGCATTTTTAGGGACAGCAGGGTACTACAGAAAGTTCGTCCCCAGTTATAGTACCATAGCTGTTCCCCTCACAGACCTGACAAAGAAGAACAGGCCAGATAAGGTAGTGTGGACTCTAGAATGTGAGCAGGCATTCCAGAAGCTTAAAGAACCTTTGGGAGGACCCCCTGTGTTAGCCAGTCCAGATTACAGCAAAGAATTTGTTGTGCAGTTGGATGCTTCCAACCATGGAGTGGGGGCTGTACTTAGCCAGATTTCTTCAGAGGGGGAAGAGCACCCAGTGGTTTATCTCAGTCATAGGCTCCAACCCAGGGAGGAATGCGATACAGCTGTAGAAAAGGAATGTCTAGCCACAGTGTGGGCACTGCAGAAACTTCAGCCTTATCTGTATGGAAGAAAATTCACTGTTATGACAGATCACAACCCTGTAACATGGTTAAACAGAGCCAGCCAGCAAAATGCCAAGTTGCTAAGATGGAGCCTAGGGTTGCAAGCATATGATATGTCAGTGCAGCACCACAGTGGGAATAGCAATGCCAATGCAGATGGGCTCTCAAGACAGGGAATGGGGTGAGGTACACCCAGATAGACCTAACCCTCTCAAGTGGTGTTTCTCAAGGATTACTTGAAAAACTAGCTTGAGTTCTCCAGGGGAGGGGAGAAATGTGAAGACTGGTAGAGATGGGTGAAGGCTGCCAGCCTAGCATGCTCTAGCCAGATAGAATTTGTACATAATTCTATCATTTGTAAATACTGTGAAATGCTGAAATGCAGGCTTGCTTCTTAAATGAAAGAATATGTTATGAAAGGTTGAACTTAAAACAATGTGGCAACATTGTCATCTGCTGTAAATAAAGCTAAGTCAAGCATTTCTTGTTGGTCCTTTCAAAATAAAATTATTTCATCACTGCCTTTGATGTTTACGAGTCGGTTCCAGTCTGGCTAGATGAAGGCTTCCTGCCTATAGTTTTAAGGCAAAAGTTAATGACCAGAATTTACATGTAGAATGTCCTTTATTGCTCTAAGTGTAAGAGAAGGTATATGCAGTTTCTGTCAGACTGGGAACACCAGGAAAGTGTAAAAGATGATGTAATGTTTAGCAGAACTGCAGTTTCAATTTAAACAATTTAAACAGTGGGAACCAGAGATTATGATGCATTTTTGTCTGACTATCCAACTCAGCACTCTGCCTGTTGTCTTATGTAAGTTATCTTAGACTTGTGTTTTCTTTTAGAGATAGCTACAAACTATAGAAAGATTAGACTGTATTTTTCTGTGGTGTCAGAACTGTACTACTGATTTATTTTAAGTATTTATGTGTGATCTCTGAACTTTTGACTAGCACTGTATAGAAGAAAGTATTGCCTTATGGTTTTAATTATTTATTATTAAATATTTTAAAACCTTTTAACTGGCTGGTTTTGTGTAGAGATAATTTAAGCTCTTTAGAGTACTTGTATGCCACTCCTATAGCTTTAGCCCTGGGCTAAATTACCAATTGGATAATAATATTGCACAGTAATAATTGGGCACCCTTTTAAGGGCCTTTGAGTAGCTGATAAGTATTAGTTGGGTGGTGGCAGTGATTTCTACCGTATAGTCTGGTTAAAAGGGGCACAGCTGGAGAACCCGTGCCAGCCTTCCCCAAAAGTGGCTGTGTGGGTGTATAACCTCTTGCCTCAAAGTGTGTGTGTGTCAGCTACTTGAGCAGGGACACAAAGCACTAGTTGGACAGAGAGGGTGCTGGAGATTTTAGCTTGCCCAGCTGACTGAGATCTGGACCCTATAGCTGTGCCAGTGGGGAGTCTTATTGGGGACCTGGGGAGCAAGGGAGTGACCAGCCCCAGACTGACTGTGATCTCTGTGTGGTCTTAAGGGAAATTGCACTTTACTGTGTTTATTTGTTATCCTTTCCTCTCAAATGGGATGCCCTCTCTGGTGTTAGTGGTGAGGATTGAGGCTCCTTGATTGCTGGGTCAGGGCATGGGCATCAGTTTTCATAGCAGTTACTTATCCACGACCCCTTTCAAAAAGATTTTCACATGAAAATAAATTGAAAGAAGGGAACTCATGGGCAGACATGCTGAACTGACTAACAAATTAACCCTGATGGAGGAGTAAGAAAGGCCAGAGGACAGTAACTCATAAAATATTGTAAAACCAGACAAACACGCACCCTGAAAAGGGTGCTGGTTATTTTGATGCCTCCAGCTAGAAACCCTTTTCCATTTGATAATGTATGATTTTCTTGTAGTAACCTTTCTTGCCTCCATTAATGCCTGCTGTAAGTCTTCAGTAAACAGGTGCCTAAAGGTAATTAAGACCCTATCATCTAGGCAGTCAGCTGAAGTTGATTGGTGTTGGGGTGTGTTAAACACACCTGTTCTTGTGTGAGTAGATCAATTCTGTGAAGAAGCTTGAGGTAGTTGCCCCTGGCCATTTCTATAAAAAGGGCGAGCCACTGTTGCCTGAGCCAGAAGGTAGTCACCACAATGATCTTGGGGGATTCTTTCGGAATCTTCAGAAGTACCCTGGATATCAGTGAAAAGATTAGAAAAGCATACAAGAAGATTCCTGTCGAAGAAAAGGAAAAGGCATCTGTCTTCAGGCTTTCTTGCATGGAGTCCTGGAGCAGAATTTTGCCAGGTTATTGTTCAGAGAAAAGGCAAAGAGGTCTGTTTGAGAAATTCCCCACAGATGGATGAAATCTTTCTAAACTCCCTGATCCAGCTTCCATTCTTGAGGGTCTGCCTTCATCCTGATCAGCTTGTCAGCCACACAGTTTTTCTCTGATAAGATGTAAAATGCCTTTAGAGTGAGATTGTGTGTAAAGCTATATCCCACACTAACATGGCTAATCCGCAAAGGGGGAAGTTCTGGTTGCTGATGTACCACATAACTGTGGTATTGTCTGGAACAACCTGAAGAGGTCCAGGGGACCAAAGATGATTCAGAGAGTTAAGTGCCTTGATTAGAGGAAGCACCTCTTTTTATATTTATATTTATATGCTTGCATCTATCTTTGGTGTCCCCAACACCATACACTTTTATCCCTCTAGAAACTGCTCCCCAAGCAAAAGTATGAAGTGTCTGTGTTTACTGACAGCTTTGGAGTGTGGGGGTTTGGATTTATGGATATTTACTGTCTCTGCCAAGTGAATACTTGTCTGGCAAATCCCAGAACTTGAATTTGAAAAAGAAATGGGTGCTGGTGTGACACCAAAGAGACTTCAGATACCATTGTATCTTTCTCATGTGGTGTCTTGCCAGGGGTATCATGAAAATCATAGATATCATGAGGCTCAAAATCCTGAGGTATTCTCTTGCAGAGACCAAAGTCTGATTGGAAAACCCCTAGAAATAGATATAGATCTATGTTTTCCAGTAGAAGAAAAGCTCTTTGAACTGAGGTGTCTAGCAGACATCCCCGGAACACAATCCACTGTGATTGAGTCAAAAAAGACTTTTGAATATTCTCTTGGAATCCCAGCTTGAATAAGTGATATCTTACCAAAATCAGAGATTCCTGACACCTTGTGAAAGACTTTGTAAAGATAAGCAAGTTATCTAAATATACAAAAATATGGATATCCTGTAGCATGCAATGCGCTATAACTGGAACTAGATACTTTGTGAACACTCATAGTCCAAAAGGTAAGGCAGAAAACTGATGATGTGATTCAGACATACAAAACCTAAAGAAATGTCTGAAATCTGGATGAATAGCGATGTGATGATAAGCATCTTTTAAATCCGGTGTTACCAGACAACTTAAATGAGGAAGAAGAGGTAACGGGTTGTGACGTGACACCATTTTGAACATGGGCACATCACAAATTGGTGAAGGAAAGAAAGATCCAGAACTGGTCTTCTGGCATTTTCTTTCTTTAGCACCAAACAAATCCCTGGATAAAAACCTTTCCCAAACTGGGAACGAAGAACTGGCTGTATTACTTCCTCAGACAACATATGTTAAAGGATGAGGGAAACAGAGGAGTCTGGTCTGGTCTGATGTCTGAGGAATTTTTCCGTGAAAAGGGGGAATGGCTTCCCACTACTATTTGTAACCCTGATGAATGACCATCAGAATCCATTTATCTGAAACTCTCTGTTGCCAAAGAGAAAAGTGGAGAGACAGCCTTCATGGAAGGGAAATGGGCTTCAAGGGTAGGAGGGAGTGATGTGGTCCCTTAAATAGTCATTTGACTTGATGGACTGTCCTTTGTTTTGGGGGGTCCTGTCTTCTTTTTGGAACCCCTTGACATTGCTTCTTAAACATCTGTTTTCCAGAATTTTGCTGAGATTATTTATTTTGTTTTTTGCTAAAACTGGATGAGGTGAGGTACAGAACCCTTGGAAAATTTGGAAAACAAAAGTGTTGAAAAATCTGAGAGATTCCATGTATCATCTCTCTTTTTGATAACGTTTACAGCAGAGGGATCAAAAATTAAATCCCTATCCAAAGGAGAATTTAAGATCTCATTTTTCAAATCATCTGAGAGGGTCTGAGAAAGCAGCCAGGCAAACATCTTCAAAACATTAACAATGGTCTTACCCCAGAAAAAGTATTAACAGAGTTATACACACACTTAAACAATGAGCTGTTTCCTGTGAAATGGAAAAAACTATACCTTTTAAAGCACATTTCCTCACAATAAGAAAGAGCAGACAAAACATTCCTCATGCTTTCACAATTAGTCAGAATAAACTTTAACATATGAACTTCACAATTCAGAATTCTGAAAATCAAGTTGCAGAAACATATACTTTTCCCCAGACTTATCAATTATTTCCCACCCTTGTCAGAAAGTGCAGGATTGGAAGTAACCTGATGTTCAGCAGCAACAAGATTAACTAAAGCTAAGGCTGTTGGGTCACATTTGGGATGAATGTATACAAATTTAAAAGAGTGAGGAACTTTACAAAATCTATCTGGCTTTTTATGGGCAGCATGCTATCAACAAAACTGCAGGCAGTGACCACACATCCTACAATGCTGACTACATGGGATAATGGGTGAAGGTTCTGGAAATTCCATTTGTAATAGCTCATAGTATTCTCAGTATGACTGAGAATCCTCAGTATTCTCCCATTGAAAACACTGACACATTCTGGAAATAGTCTCAGAGAAAGAGAGCCCCCCCATAGGGAGACTCAGACAATATGCTCTCCTCTGAATCTGAATCAGAAATCTGAGAAGAAAATCCTGCATCTGTCCCTTCATCTTCTTGTTGTGTTAAGTTGCAAATGCCTTTATTTTAATGACAAAAATGGAAACCTTTCTTTCTTGAATCTGAAAGTGTCATTACAAATCTTACAAGTCCTTAAGCAATAAATGAATTCCGACATGTTTTGCTTGGGTGTCAGTAGTATTACTTCTGGTGTAATAAAAGTGAATAACTGCATTAAGTTCCATAATGGAATGCCACACAAAAATATGTGATGAAGTACAGCAACATAAACATTGACAGCTACTGTTTTACTGACTCATATGCTTTCAATAGCAAAGTACTCATTATTGGCATAGTAAGTTTCATTTCACTTTAATGCAGTTACATAAACCTCACTTTCTGTGTATACTGACAACCTACTGATGCTATGACTACGACAGCATGACAAGTTGAAATCTCCTACTTTATTAAGCAATGCTACCTTATTTTAATGTTATTTATATATGTATGTATGTATGTATCATTTAATTTTCTTGACTATTTGTCACACTTGTGAAGTTGTGACACCTATCGGTCCACTTTCTGTGAGGTGGAAAGGACAGTGGCTTACCCATTCTAAATGTGTGTGATTTCTGAGATAAAGCCATTTACTATTCCCTAGTTGTTCTAGTATCTTTAATAATAAAGTTTAAGGCATGGCCAAACTTCCATGCCCCTTTTCTTCCTTCATTTATACAGTAGATAACAGATAGCCAATTTCATTAAGGCCAAAGTCATGCAGGTGCTGCCTGGCCTGCAAACAACATTCAAATATAAACTCTAAGCTGCAAAGAATGAGCTAATAATGTTCGGCTAATAATATAGGTTCATAGGTTCATAGGTTGGTACTAGGCTATCGGCCCTAAGGCCTATACAAGCCTAGCCATAACAATTCCCTGGATATTTCTTCCCTGGACCCCTGTCTAGCAGGGCGATTGACATGATCCCCAAGGTGAATTTCCTATCTCCCATCCAATAGTCAAGATTCCTTTTGAAGAGGGCCAAGGAGGCACTCTGCTTGACATGTATGGGCAGTCTATTCCAGAGTCTGGGGAGTCTCTGGGCCAGGAACCTATCCCTCCAGCATGTTTTGTTCATTGTGATGACAAGGTTTAGATCTCTGGAGCATGTGGCTCTGAGGGATTGAGATTTCTTTAAGTGGGGCATGTCCAACAGCTCAGGGTTTGACATGGCCTTGTATGTTAAGCAGAGATCGCCTCTGAGTAGACAATATGCCACAGAGAATAGCTGGAGTTTTTTTAGACGGTCAGCATAGGGCATCTGCTTTAGGCCTGTGATTCTTTTAGTGAGGTATTTCTGCGGCCTTTCCAGTTGTTGCAGAAGTCTTGTGTGGTACATACCAAATGGGGCATTGTACTCTATAATGGGTCTAATGAGGGATGAGTACAGTGGGACAATGACCTCCTTTTTTCTGGATGAAAAGCCCTTAGTGATGAGGTGTGCCACATAGAAGGATTTCCTGACTGTTGTGGCAATGTGGTTATCGAAGGTGAGACCACTGTCCACCTGTGTCCCTAAGTCTCTCATCACACTTTCAGTGTTTAGTGTACTGCCACCTATGTGGTAATTCATGAGTAAATGGTTTTTCCCAAAGGGGACAACTATACATTTCTTGGCATTAAGCTTGAGCCCATGGCTCTGGCACCAATCATCTGTTTCTGTAAGGCTCTTTTGTAGAATATCCACATAATTTGGGGATTCAATAATGGCTTTCAGTTTGCAGTCATCTGCAAACTTTGTTAGCCAGAGTCTCTTAGTGTGGGTCTGTACTTCAGAGACGTAGATGCCAAACAAGAGCGGTCCCAGGACTGAACCCGAGGTACTCCACTTGTCACTTGTCTGCAGCTGGATTTGGAGTCAGCTACTTTTACAGCCTGGGTTCTGTCAGTAAGCCAGTTGGCAACCCATCGAGTGAGGTAGGGATTTGTGCCCAGCTTAGTAAGTTTATCTATGATTCCAGAGTGGAAGATAGTGCTGAAGGCCTCAGCGAGGTCCAGATAGGCTGTGTGGACCGCCTTACCCTCATCCACAGCTCTGGAGACTGATTCAAAGAAGTCAATCAGGTTCAGGAGACAAGATCGGCCCATCACGAACCCAAAGTGCATGGAGTCCAGTGTTTGAAGTTGCCAATGTCTTTGTTTATAAGTTCCATGATAATGTGTTCCATGCCCTTGCAGATCAGGCTCATCAGACTGATGGGACAGTAGTTCCCAGGATCCAAGGTGGATCCCCCCTTGTGGAGTGGGATGACTGTAGCTGTGTGCCACTCAGTGGGCACGAAGCCTGAGGTGAAGCTATGATTAAGCATGACACTTAGGTGAGGTGCCAGTTCATTTTGTAGTTCATGTAGTGCACAGCCCTGGATGTCATCTGGTCCCATGGATGCTGTATTCTTAGCTTTGGAAAGTGCGGTTTCTACCTGTGTGGCCATGATTACTGGAATTTGGTAATCTTTTGGTATTGAGATAAGCCCTTTAGGGGGTGAGAGGGGGGTGAGATTGGCACTAAATCGATCTACTAGGATATTGGCAATATCCTTGGGATCAGTATATTTAATGCCATTCTGTTGTAGCTCAGAGCTGATCTGAGCATTGCCATTTAGATTCTTGACATAACTATAGAATACCTTGTGGTTGTCTTTGGAATCTTTGGCAATTTTATTTTCGTAACTAGCTTTGGAGGATTTAATGAGGGATCTCAGCTGCTTACTGAGGCTGGTAAGGGAGTTTTGTGCCTTCTGGGATTTTCCTCTTTTCTGCAACAGTTTCTTCCTTCTGTTGTATAGTTTGTTTATGGCAGAGCACCACCAGATTGGCTTCCCTTTTTTGGAGGAGACAGTCTTGGCTCTCTTTGGGATGGCACGATTCATGCATGAGTGGATGTGCTCATACAGTGCCTTAGTGTAGGAATCAGCAGTTGAACTTTCAGATCCCGTCTGCATGGGTGTCATGAAGTTTGTCACTTCTGACTTGAATAGCATGAAGTTGGCTTTAGAGAAGTTTTTTACGGAGGTTTCCTTACTGGGGGGTGGGGTGGGATGTGGATGTCAAGGGTGATTTGCTTATGGTCAGACTTGACCAATGAAGGGGTGACTGCTGGTGTGAAGCATCTATCTCCCATGTTGGTAATGACCAGGCCTAGGATATTGCAGCCCCTGGTGGGACAATGGATTAGTTGATCCAGGGTGTTGGAATTTATGAATTCCAAGAACCGTTGGGAAAAGGTGTTGGTACCCAAGTAGTTTTCCCAGTTAATGGCAGGGTAGTTGAAATCACCCAGTATTAGGGTGTTTGGTCGTATCTTAATATTTTCCAGTATGTTAGTGAGAATCTTGGGGCATGGTGGGGGATCTGTAGCAAGCTACAATTTGGATTGCAGTCTTACCTAGTGTTAGTTGCACCTGGAGAATTTCAGATGCATTGTGTTGGGCAGCTAGCCTGGAGGTGTGAATATCCTTGGTGAATATGGACACTCCTCCACCTTTAGTGTTTCGGTCTTGGTTTGGTGGCCAAAACGTGTGGTAAGAGTTGTAGCTTGGTATTGCAGAGGTGCTCTCTGGAGCCTTGAACCAGGTCTCAGTTACTGCACAGATATCGATGTTCTCCATTTTTAGGAGTGCCTCGAGAGAGTGCATTTTTAGGTTTAGACTTCTAGCATTGAGTAGCATTACCTTCAGATTTTGCATGCTTGTATCTGTTACGGTGGTGGTTTTGTCCTTTGAACCTTGCCTAAAAAAGGCACTATAGGGGTGGCAAGAGCTTTAGCCAGTAACCTGAATCCCAGGAGTGACAGGTGCAGACCATGTCTGGCAAAGCATCATGGTATGTTGATCATTTCTTCCCAGACAGACAGATACTGGATCCCCTTTGAATGACACCAGAAGCTTAGCCAATTGTTGAAGTCAATCATTTTGTCCTTATACTGTGGTATAATTCTTGGCGAAGGCAGGATGCTACTCAGGGCTAGGGTCATACCTGCCTGGGCCACATGATCCAAGAGCTCTTCCATGTCTCTTTTCATGTAGTCCAAGGAGGTACGTCTCAAGTCATTCACTCCAACATGGACAATGACAGAGTCATATTTGTACTTGTTGTGGAGTGACTTGAGTGCATGCGTTATGTGGTGGATCCTGGCACCCGACAGGCAGCTGACTGTAATTTTCTCCTTGTTCAGCCTGGTGAGTGGGACATCAGTGTACCTGACTATAGAGTCACCTATGACTAAAGTGTTGGGTACATTGTCTTGCCTTAGGGGCTGTTGTTGGGTGGCACACTAGTGTTGTGAGCTATGTGTCACTTTGGTTGTGACTGGTGTTTGTTTGCGTTTCGGCTTCGAAGGTCCTTGTTACTTGGGCAGGTTAATGTTACGGGCCTTGGCATATGTGGGTTTAGTGTTGCTATGTGTGGGTGTTGATGGTGTGGTTTTTGAAGGGCTATGTGTTGCTTGAGGTGTAGTGCAGGTGTTAACCGTCTTCTCTTGACTGTCTAGCACAATCTTGGCTGGAGAGAGCTTTGCATCCAGTTTGGTTATGAAAGTGCATCTCTCACAGGTTATAGTGTTGGGTGATAGGAGGAGAGGGTTGTCTGTGTACATGAGACAGTTGCTGCATTGCCCCAGTATGCCCAGATTCATCAGGTGGACAGGAGAAATCACCGGAAGCATATGTCTTTATCATTGCTAGTACATCTATGGTATTACAATCATATATTCACATTATTTATTTATGTCATTCATTATGTCCTAAAGCATTATAGTTCACATTAATATGATAATCAGCATTTTGTATGTCAGTAACTTTATGTACAAACCCTCACCTACCTCTGTGCTGGGTGTTGTGCCTCTGTATGTAGCTATTACTGCAATCCAATCGCTGATTATCAATAACAGTTTACATGGTGCTAAAGAGACTAGTAATACCCTTTAAAATACATTTCTGCATAACAAATGGAACATTACTAACACTTAATTATTTAAATTTTATGAATATATTAATACCCCATTAGTAATACCATGAATATAACAAAACAGTCAGACTGAACTGCAATGTATAACAAAAACAACAAATGAATGTTTCCTAATAAAGCAATTCTAATGGGATATGGCAACAACATCAATTGTTTTACAACACCCATTAGCCATTTCAATTTTACTGCCCAGAACACAGAATTAATGCTTCACTTTGCTGGTAATATGATTTATTATAATCATGCAGTGACATGCATGATCCATAATTTCACAAAGTTACATACACGTGAAGAAAGTGTAATTGTTGCCAAATGTATTTGCAGGTTAGAAAATGTTGCAGCAGCAGGGACCACGGCACAGGTTAGATAACTTAATTCCCGAGGAGAACCACATCCTCTTGGATGTTCTGAGGCCTTACATAAATTGTTATTTAGGAAAAAAATGGTTCCAAAACAAGCAGAGAGAGCTGAAACATGAAATCAAGTAGTGGCTGACATAAATGTTAAATGGAGAAGGAACAGTGTAGGAAAAGTGTGAATGCCATGGCATAATGTGCCAGGACAAAAGCTAGGTAGAATGCAATTGCTCATAGCAGCACTGGCAGTGGGTCTTCCACAGTCCAACCTTTAACATCTTCCTGAAATGTATGCATCTTTTAGGAACAGTGCATGTCACTGCATTATTTAAAGAAATGCATCACTAGCAAAGTGATGCATTAATTCTGAGTTCTGGGTTTGAATTTTCTTTGTAAAAGTGTCTGTGCTGTGCATTCCTCTGCTACTGTAGTAACGTGTATGTCTACAAGTGTTTACTGTCAGGGTGTGCTACAGTGATTATTAATTACATTCCTTAGTTAAATGAAAGTGGCCTATAGTGTGGTACAGGGCAATTCTTATTGTCAGACATCACTGTCTGTAGTTAGCCACTTCATGGATGTAGACAACCGTGGAAATGGCACCTTACTCATTCTAAAGTCTTTCAGCCTTTTGTCTATAAGGGGTGATGACTTTGATGAAAAACAAGATGTTGTGGAAATCACCAGAGGTGGTGTGAACACCAGTACTTTTGGACCCCTGCAACAATCACAGTCAAGCAGTGTGAAAGGCTAGTGTGTAGCTGGTTTTACTCAATTATGCTGAAATGTACTGGTAATTTTTTAGCTATATACATATATCCCTTACATGTTTCATCATCAGGTACTCCATCAGTGTCAGGTGTGGTACAAACTTGACAGACACAGTATGGTAAGTGTGAGCATCTAACTTTTCAGGAAACCTAATTCTGGCACAAGTCACGTTCACCACATCATGACATATTTCTTTATAGGATCAGCACCAGAAAGCAGGCTGAGTTTGATGGCAGAATGGTTATCAGTCATAATCTCATAATTCTCGCACCCATGACACAGCCTAAGGACAGTGGCACACAGTTACAAAGTGTACTAGAAGGGTCTCTTTCTCCACAGCATGCAGATAACACTGTAGGCAGTGACAGAGGCTCACAGACTCAGCAGAATGAGGAAATGGCATTACAGCAGGAGGGTGGGGGGGGGCGGCAACATGTAGCTCAACACCTGTTTCATGTGCACAGCCTGAACCCCTTCATGAAGTGGAGGCAGCAGTAGCACTGTCACACCTGTATACAGAGGTGCCAGACAAAGACATATTTCACACTTAATTTCAGAGACTTGAAAGGCCTTCGCTAGCCAGCACTAAAAGTGCTGTGACATAGTTCAGGCACCGACTACTGACACGGTATGTCAGATAGAGATTATTGCAGCACTGAAGTGTGTACATATGGAATATCACCAGTACATGATAATGGTGGAGGCTGGGGACAATACTACTGGGATCTTCATGTGCAGTATGATTGCACACATGGCATCCATGTTAGCCTCCATATGCACAGTAGTAAAGACATAGCAGGGACACATCAGGAAGGCAGCTGGATGTGGACAAGGGATTGTCCACGTACATTGTGGAATAGTGAGTTAGACAATGTGTGTAACTCAAGAAAGTACTGCAGACATTTGTGTGGATTTCCCCAAGAAGAAGGCAGCCAGGCTTTGTCAAACTTCCACAACACATGGAAGAACCTCACAGCTAAGGTCTAGGTTCCACAGCACAGTTAGGTTAATGTCAAGAGGTTCCCCTGCATCCAGATCTGAACAACTCATCATCAAGCTAACACACCAATACTTGCTCACCATCTATGGGGTCAACACCCACACTATCCTTGGCAAGCATTGTGTATAATGCATTCCAAATAAAAGTGACATTTTGAACATCAGTAACACAGGCAGTACTCATTCAAAAATCAACTTTGCAGACAGGGTCCTTACTGGAAATTTTTCTAGTATATGAAAAACAGTAAACAGACAATATCACGTGGAAATATAAAAAGAGTTAATTTTTTTTCAAGGCAAGTATTTTTTCTGTGTACAGGTAAATTCATCGTACTCTATAAGTGACAGAGCAGGGAAACAATCGCAGTGTAGCCCTAAACGTGTTTCATTAACACCTCATATCCTAAACTTCTGTCAAAGCCTGCTTGTACAACTAGCTCTTGTGCTAACACTGTGCCTCAACATTGCACAAGTGATGATTGCTAATACCATATGAAAAAAATCTTGATATGAAGACAAGTGTATGTTGTACAGTCAGTGTAAATGAACCATGCACCACTCAGCACAGCCTACAAGTAACAGTGCATGCATCGAGTATTATATGAGTGACTTTCACTGTCACATTCCAAATGTCATGGTCCATAATTGTAGACTAGATGCCATCTCTTTGTCTGCATAACCATATACTGTGCATGAGCATACCAGATGAGTTGTCTTGCTACTGCAACTGTTAGGTTCCATCACTGTCGTCACTGGTGGGAGAAAAGATAGCAACTGTTGGTGACTGCACATGGCAGCTATGCACCAGTCCAATCCACGATCATGTTGTGTAGAATGCAGTAGGTGTTAAGCATCCTGTATGCAGTAGCAGGGTCATACTGAAAGAGCCCCTCCCCAACTCATCGAGGCAATGGAAATGGGCTTTGAGCAGGCCAAACACTTGCTCAATAGCTATCTGTGTCAGTGTCAGGCCAGTGTTGAAGGACTCATCTCACTAGCCAAGGTTTGAGTGGGTAGCCTGCATCACAAAGAAAACAAAATACAGAAGGGACACATATCAAAAAAGGGAAGGTGATTACTCAGTACTAACAATGACACTATACTTACAGAAATGACTATGGTTAGAAATAGTATAACAGTTTTCACTTACCAACTAGGTGATCTACCATGCAGGAAGTGGTGGTACAGTAAGCTTGTGTGCCAAATATGGGAATTGTGAGCACTGTCAAAATGCTGGGCCAACACATGGGTGACACAACCCTATGCATCACACACTACCTGGTGGCTGATGGAATGGTAGCCCTTCCTGTTCTGGTATCCCTCTCTCTCGGGTCCATATGGGGCCATAATAGCAACATAGGTGCCATCTGTCACTACAAACACCTCAAGAAAGCATTCCATCATGCTGGAGGTACACATGGTACTGGCTATGTCCTCAGGTGACACTGGAAAATAGATATACTGATCCACATGTGCCAAGATCATGACAAGAAACTGCTGAAATATCCTTGAGGCAAGAGCTTGAGAGATATCCAGTGTGCCCCCAGTGTGCCTCTGTAAGGTTCTCATGGCTAGTATAGTGAAGGCTACACATACCTTGGTATCCACAGGTATAGAAAGGCCATGCATTCTCCAGTGCACATCTGTGAGCCATACAAACTCACCAAAGCCTGTATTATGTCCCTGTCCAGTCTATACCTGTCCGTGATTTCCTGCTCAGCAAAGTTCAGATGGGTTAGCGTTTGTCTACAGCATTTTCTTCATGGCTGGTGAGCACCACTTGGTGCACCTTCTTTTGGTGCAATCAAAGCAAGCACCTCAGACTGGGAGCCAGCTAAGCTGGTTGTGAAAGCAAGCATCTTCATGCATGGCAAATTAGATAAAAAAGGCACAACTTTACTTTTGATAACTATTATGTGCATGGTGCACTTGTGCATCAAAAAGTGACTATGAATCATTCAGAGGTGAGAAGAGCTCCTCATTTATTTATTTTACATTTGTTGACTAGGGAATTCCAGCTGGGAACAGTTGAGGCCTGCGGAGAAAAGCTCCATTACATAGAGTACAAACAAAATATTTAACGTTATACAATATCAACAATGTCAGGCATAATACAATTAAAATAAATGTTACAATGTTAAAATAGATTGATAGTGACTATACATACAGCAGTAAGGCTTCTTATACTAGTTATACTCTATACAGATACAGCTACATAACTCTGAAATATGATAGATATCACAATACAGAGTACTGTGCTACTTACAAATGGTGGAAAGCAAAAGGCTGACTTAATTATGAGATATTAATGAAGTGAGTGGTAAAAGAGTTAACAGAAGCATAGGTAGAAAGTGGGATGGGAGAAGACAGAATGACAGTTGGTAACAGAGTACAGGAAAGCAGTATAGAAGTGCAGGAGGAAGAAAGCAGAGATGCTATACCTATCCTGGATATGTACTACTACAGAGCCAGGGTGCCGAGATGTATTTTCTTAGATGGCTTCAGAATGCCTGTTGGTTTTTGATAAGCCAGAGAGCATGTGGGATGGCATTCCAGAGGGTAGCTACGGAGCTTTGAGTATAAGGAGGCTCCTGATGCATTTCTGGCTTTAGTGACAGAAAGGGGGGTCTGTCTTTAGAGTAAAGAGCTGTGGTAGGGTGTTAGTGTTGAAGAATGCCTTTTAGTGCTCAGTACTTACCAGGTTAGTATATTAGTGCATGAGCTAGTAGTAACTGGCTACAGTGGAGGTGATGTGGGAGTTCAGCCCAATTTAGTTGTTTAACTCATTACATCTGAGTGACAACTCCAGGTGCATCTGCAGTTAACTCCTACTGATGCCTCTAGGTGTCAAATACTGCTTGTTCATATTTGCATCAATAATTCCAAAACCATGCTATGTACAAGGTTTTAAAAGATTTAATTTTAAAGCTTACACAATAGCAAACTTAACTGCATTGATATCTGACCTCTATCTAGTGCAGGTAAATATATATTAACTGTTGTTTTTTTTATTATATTAATTTACATAGGTATAATTTTCACATTTTTCTAAATAGCTGAATGACCAAGTAACACAAAACAGAGCTCCTTAGCCTCATATGAAAGCTCTCAGCTAGATGAATAAAATTCTGCAGCATGTATGGAACTTGAGTGGTTGTTGAGATATTGCAAGTTGTTTACAAAATATTACAAATGTAATAGCTACTGTGTTTACTGTGACTTACAAAATTCATTTAAAAACCCAGAACCTAAAGAATACTACCACTATAAAATCAGTTTGTGCTGAAGAGTTTGCCATTTATACTTCTTTCATAATCCTTATGGTTCCAGCGATATGAGCATTTGTTTGAAATGTGAGGACATAATTTGATTCTGTCAAAAGGCATAAGCTCCACCCATTGAAAGTTACAGTGCCAATGTCCTGAGCTCCATTGAAATGAATGAATTAATGGCAGAAGAGAGATGAGTTCTAAATGGGTGATTTTTCAGTAATATGAGCTATTTTATTGTAACATTGTTCCAGCTTTGTTTGTGTGGACATTTGTAGGTTAGTAAAGAGTTGAGAGGCATACAGTAGGCTAGCTTGGATGTAGGTTTTAGCTGTGGTTTCTCTAGTTCTGTCTGTTAGGAGGTTTTGTTCTATACAAGAGGCCAAGCTTTTGGTGGATTTTTATAATAACTGGAAGTGTAGGTCAAATTTCAAGTCGTCATTAACTGTGACGTCTAAGAGTGGTATGAGGGACCTGTACAATCAGGGTATTATTTAATGAAGTGATTTTGACAAGCGTTTTGCTTTCGGAAAATGCTTTTGGGGTGTTTTAGGAGATACAAACTCCAAATGACAAAAACAGCAGCAGTGGGTTCAGGTACAAAAGCCAACTCACAGTTTATCCAGGAATTTATTCAATAAAACACAGGAAAGGTGTAGTCACATAAAGATCCACCCCAATTAACATTGAACCAATAGCATAAAACCATATAATGAATATTCATAAAGTTCATAAATATTCAACAGTCACAGTACCATTCAACCACAGAACCCATGTCATGATAAAAAAAATTGTACTGTGACTGTTGAATATTTATGAACTTTATGAATATTCATTATATGGTTTTGTTCTATTGGTTCAATGTTAATTGGGGTGGATCTGTTTGTTTATTTTTTTTACTCAAAATTTTTTATTTAATTTTCCAATGACAATAGAGAGAGAGAAAAAAATTCCATTTAAATAACAAATTATGATAAAACTATGTACAACATTTACAAAGGTCTCAAGTACAAAGGAAAAAGGGAACAGGTAGTAATATAAACATATAAAGAAGGTTATATAATATTCACTAATTCATGCTTCCAATATGATTAATTAGGTGAAGACATATCTGAATTTAATGACTTAATAAGAGATAGAACTTTCACCCAAGGATTATTAGTCCATTTTATGGGATATATTCTTGATTCTTTAACTTTTATTTCCATTGACGCTACTTCATCCAATAGGATCATGAAGTCTTCTATGGTTGGAATGGAGGGTGATTTCCATCTTCTTGTAATACATTTTTTGGCTACTGCCAGGATTGTCCAAATAAGATATTTATTTTTGTTATTCATTGTAATAGATTCATTTACACTCAAAAAATTAAAGGTTTTGATAATATAAAAGAATCAGTAAAGATAGCTTGAAGAAAATTTTCAATATCACTCCAAAAATTCTTAATGTGAGAACAATCATAAAAGATATGAGACAAATCAGCCTTGCATTTTAATGAACATATCCAGCATATTACCTGCTCAGAGGAATTAAACGTAGCAATTTTACTAGGAGTATAAAAAGCTCTATGCAGAAATTTTCAGGAGAAAATCTTCCATACTTGTAGATTAGAAGTTAATTTAAGAGAGTATAAAAAATTAGATTTAATTACAGGAGTTAGGGACAATGTACAGTCTCTAGTAACAAAATCCCAAAATTTCTGATTAGGAATATTTTCATAATTAATAACGATTTTATAAAGTTTTGTGATTAGAGGTTTCCAATTAACTTCACCATGTAGTATTTCATGCATAAGAATTATAAATTTGGGTGATGAATTAAAGGAAGAGTTCTGTATTGTTCAGCATAGATCTTGAGTGAATGGAAGTAGACTATTGAGAGCTAGCCAGTCTGATGATGGTAAATCAAACATTTTAATCAAATTTTGTGCATCTAGGGCAACTAGGTTCTTTGTGCAATGATACCAGCATGTAATTTTTTTCAGTTCCCAATTGCTGAGAGTATCTATGCTAATATTATCAAAAAAGTTTGTTTGTAGTTTTAAAGGGAATAGAAGCTGGATCCACAGTTTAATATCAATCTTGTTGTTAACAAAACTTCTAAAAGTATTGTAAATATGGTTTAAATAATTTAGATTAGTGAGTTTAATAGTATTATATTGTATATTAACACAGAGTACATACCAAAGTTTGTTACTTAGTTTGCTTAATTGTATTTTTTTTTATTAATTTATTTTAATTTAGGATAATAGTTGCATGTAGAGATTTCCAAGCTGAAGAATATTTTGGATCCATCCAATTTAATATTGTTTTGAGGTTAGAGGCTTTAATATAAGATTCTAGATCTGGAAAATTTATTCCTGCAAGTTCCCATGGTCTAATATGGTTTGATAAAGCTATTCTATGCTTTTTGGATACCACAAAAATTTTAAGAGAAATTTATTTATTTCTTTTAAAACACTTTTACTGGGTGATATAGGAATATCGAGAGCAATGTAATTTATTTTTGGTAGCAAAATCATTTTAATTAATTGTAACCTATCTTCAAATTTAAATGTAATTTATTCCATTTCTCTGTAAACGTTTTTAATATGTTTATAATGTTTTTATAGTTTGTGTTTAAAGTTAGGTCAATATTTTCACATAGGTCAATCCCTAAGTACTTCAAAGAAGAAACCTGTTTCCCAATTATTTCATTAGTAGTCAATTTAGTATTGTCATTGAAATTGTTTTTATTTAAAAGCATGTGGTTAGATTTAGAGCTATTGATTTATAGACCAGAAATACAGTAAATTTTTCAACTAGTAAATTTAATTCTTGTAGGGATTCTTCTGAGTTTATTAAAGTAAGTAAGATATCATCTGCAAATAGCATTATCTTACAGTTAAATTGATTATTTATATTTAAGCCTATAATTTTGGGATCAGAATGGATTGCCAAAGAAAGGGGTTCTATTGCTAAAGTGAATAAGACTGGAGACATTGGACATCCTTGTTTGGTACCTTTAGTAATTTCGATAGATTCCGACATAAATGGCCCTAATTTTACATAGGCTAAATTGTTATTATAAATATTTTTTATAAAAGTAATGAATTGAATAGGGAATTTGTATAATTCAAGAATTTTAAAGAGATATTTCCAGTTTAATGAATCAAAGGCCTTCTCAATATCAAGAGTGATTATAAGAGTTTCTTGATTGTCTCTATTTAAGATATCTATGGTAGTTAGAATTCTTTGAATATTGTCTTGAGTATGTCTATTATAGATAAATCCCGTCTGATCTTCAGTGATGAGATGAGTTAATGATTTCTTAAATCTGTTAACTAAAATAGACATTAATATTTTATAGTCATTATTAATCAGAGAAATTGGCCTATATAATTTGCACAAATGAGAATCTTTATTTTCTTTTAGTATAGGAGTAATTAATGAGTGTCTAGATGAAGGTAGAATTATACCTTGTAAGTATGATTCATTCAGAGCTTTATGTAAGTGATATAGCAGGGGATGGTAAAAACTTATATACTTCATTAATAATACCATCTATCCCTGGTGATTTATTATTGTTGCTTTCTTTAATGTTTTCATTAATTTCCTTTAGAGAAATCCATTTCTGAATCTCATTAATTAAATTCTCTGGTAGTTTTTTTTTAATTTCGGAAAGTCCAGGCCATGGTCTGAGATTTCATGTCGAGAGTCTTTGTTTTTGTGCTGTTCTGAGAAGTGATATTTAAAAGCATCTAAAATATCACTTATGTCAGAAACATTTTTATTATTCCTCCCTTCATGAAACACACTCATAATATTGTTTTCAATGGAATTTCTTTTCACTCTCAATGCTAGATTATGCATATATTTTGGAGATACAGAGAAAGAATTTAGTTTTAATTTTTCTAGGGCCAAATTGGTTTTGTATGTTAGAATGTCATTATATTTTTTATTTAAAGATTCAATTTCCTTTTTCTTATGTGAATGGATTATTGCATTATCTTTGCTAATTAATACAATTTGATTTTGTATGTTAGATAATTCAGACTCCCATTCCTTCATTTTATTATTAAACCATATAATAATTTTGCCATATAGATAAGCTTTCAATGAGTCCCAGAGGATTACTACATTTACATTGCTGGTTAGATTTGTATCTAGGAAAACTTCTATTTCTGAATCTAGCCAAAACTTAACCTGTTTCAATTTAGTAATATAAGCTGGTATTCCTTTAGTGAAAGACAGATTTTTTAAATCTGTTAGAAGATTAAAAATAAGTGCATTGTGATCAGAGAGCACAGGGTTATTGTAAAGTGTGATATTTTTGTTTTTAGATCTTGGGATATTAAAATTTTATCAATTTTGGTTTGGGTCTTGTACCTAAAATCACAGTGAGAAAATTCTAGTGAATTATCATTTTTGAGATAAAATAAATCATATAACTGTAAGTTATCTGTCCATTTTTTGAGATTTTTCCCTATAGTGGTAATACAAAAAGGTCTTTTATTTGTGGTTTCTGAGTCATTAAATAAACAGTTGAAGCCTCCTCATAAAATCAGACTACCCTTTGTTTTTTTAGTGATAAGTTCTAAGTGTTTTTTATTGTTGTTACCCCAATTCCAGGAAACCAATAGGCATTAACCAATGTCCAAATTCTGTTTCTAAATTATATTATTATAATTGACAAAAGTCCTTCCTTATCTTCATAATTATAGATAATTTGTGGAGAGAGAGTGTTCTTCTTCCACAATGTTAGAACTCCTCTAATTATTTTGGTGTATGAAGAATTGGATAATTTTAAGTACTCATTTGGGTTCCAATTAAAGCTATAATTTATTTTGAAGTGGGTTTCTTGTAAAAATATTACTTGTGATTGTTTCATTTCAAGTATTTTAGTAGATTAAATCTTTTCCCTGAACTATTTAAGCCATTTACATTTAGAGAAAGGTCAAATCCATTTTATTTGTTTAAAGGTTTAGAATGTTAATATGATATGATAGCAAATATTTATGATATTTAAGTCTTGTGCATCCTTCTTGAAAAAATTATATCTTGATGACAAAGTGCTAATTCCCATTAAAAATACAAATTAATGTTAGATTGAGGCCCAATAAAAGAAAAAAAAACATTTAAAACAAAGTGTTTAAACTTCAATAAATCCATTAACTGACATGGAATGTAGATCATTCCTAATCTGACAGAATAAAGATATCCAGTCAGATTACCCAGCACTCCAAAAATTTAAACAAAATTGCCCAACTTGAGGCTCCAGTGTATGTGTTTTATGAAAATTGTATAAGTTAATTGGTATGAGAGAACAACAATATATTGGTGTAATATATAATTTGATTATAATCAGTGCATTTAAATTTCACTAATAAACCATTGTTTGATTGAAAGGTAATATAGTCTCATTACTGTATGGATAGTTACAGAATCAAAGGATTAATAGTTTGACAGTGGGTATGCATAAGCAGACTTATCAAAAGAGAAGGATTCAGAGAGCAATTGACTACATAAGTACTTCTATTAGAATTA
Source organism: Protopterus annectens (assembly GCF_019279795.1). Classification (NCBI taxonomy): domain Eukaryota; kingdom Metazoa; phylum Chordata; order Ceratodontiformes; family Protopteridae; genus Protopterus; species Protopterus annectens. The sequence continues at coordinate 1,149,768,969 of NC_056746.1, forward strand.
AAAAACGAGTAAACAATATCAGTATTGACTAAGATGAATCAGTAAAGTAGAAGATCAGCACTTAACTATTTATAGCAACAAATAATATATGGAATTAGTTTAACTAAATCAATTTCCTTATTATAAGGTGTTTTATAAATGGTACTTCTCTGTATAATAATTTTCCATATCACCCTTCTGCTACTAATGAGTAACAATATTACAATACTATAGTCATGAACAAAGATATAGGAAATTAGAATGTACACTTGCAAATGGTGATGGTTAAGAGAAAAGAAACTGCTCAAATGTTTTCTATCTGCCCCAACATTCAATGAGTTTCAGATAACCATGGATAGATGTCAACGTTAATTAACAAATCACCAATTTGGTTCCTAATAAATCATGTACAGATATATATATATAAAGGAAACATGCCTCAGTATTTTGTCCGCATTCAAGTAGTCTTCATCTTTATGAGATGAAACTTGATGGATTAAGCAGTTTCAAACATATTTAAATAAAAGAGTCTATTATTTACTCAAGGAGATTTATTTACGTGCCAACCAGTCTGCAAAGTTATTTCAGATTGCTATTTTTTTCTCTACAAAATGTCCTTTAGATAATACTCTCCTGTAAGTAGCTTTCACCATTCATCCTGCTATTTTCCAACAAATTAACAGCATTACAGTTATAAATATTAATGTGTAACTATGTGATAACTGTAAATATGATAACAACCAAAAAACTGAATTAATCAATTATTGTTTTCTGTGACAGTATAAACCCATTTTTACGTTTACACTGTATTAATGGGTTTAAGTCTTCTGAATTTTGCAGATTTGGCTTGGCACAAAGGAAATTTTGTATTTCCATAAAGTTTAAATATCATATCATCTATTGCATCTAGATTCTCTGCTATCAAGTGTTTATACATATATATTTACTTTCTTTTTCTCTTATTATTTTCTCTTTTCTTTTCCTCCCTCAACCTCTTTTTAATGAAATGAAACAATTTTACCTTATATCTCCTAGCATTTGTCATTACATTTCTAATACATTAAGTTGAACGTTTGAGGTCTTTACAGTAAATCTCTGTTGCTGCTCTGTTGATCCTTAGCCATTTACCCAGGTCAAACCAAATGGTCTAATTAGTTGCAGTAGATGTATGTCAATGAATAAACCCTGTTTTTATGATACTAATTATTATCCTTTATATGCATATATATATATATATATATATATATATATATATATATATATATATATATATACCTACACACACACATACACACACGTGCATACATGCACGCACACACATATATGTTGATTTTGCATTCCTTGCACCAATTAGCCAATAACATGAGACAGCCAGTATACATTTGAAAAAAAAAAGTTTGAAATTGGAGACAGAGGAAAATTGCCTGCCCTAATGTGTTGCTTACTTGTTTGTTTTTTCATAATTAACAATCTGTCTCTCATAACACCTCACAAAGCCTTGATAAACGTATTAGAATCAGTATTGTGAATTTTGTTTCATATAACTGATAAGATAGACTCACTTTCGTTTAACCATAGATTCAATAAATATTCAAAAACTTCTAGGGACCACCCACCTATCCATCCATCTACCCACAACCACTTTTTCCCACTTTTGCATATGAGGACATGGTGTCACTTCAACAGTGACAATCATCTAGAGACATATCAGTCTGAAATTAGCTTTTAAATACTTCATATTCCAAACTGCAGAGTGTAATTTCTTTGTAGTAGCACTAAGCATGGCAAGAGAAGACGAACTATCAGTACCTTGGGCATGTGTGTCACTTGAACCAGTCCCTGCAACAGTTGTATGATACACCTTATCAATTAACAAAGCTAGAAGCCACAGCGAAGCCACGCCGAAACGGAGCGAACACTCCAACACAAATCTGAAAACACTAGAGCCCAAAATATAAGGTGATGGTACTAGGAAGTGACTTATATGCTCCTGGTTAGTGGCACTTACTATTTTGCCATCTGAGGAGACTTTAGCAGGACCAGTTTAGGTGTGTTTGGAGCCAGTTTTTAATAAACATTGATGCTGTATTTTTGGCAATTGGCTGCTGGATTATTTTCTTTTGCTGTATTTTTCTGGATCCCTGTGGCGTATGGTGACTGCTCCCATGGTGGATTGCTGATTGGTATAGTTTTGTTGGACCCACTGGTATTTAGGCAGTGATATTCTCTGACCATTCGCCCGAATATCCACTCCTCCGCAGCACGACCCCGCAGCAGCAGCCAGCCCCATCAACACATGGCACGCATGTTTTTTTCCTGTTTTTCCAATGAAGTCCGCAACACCTTTGACTTTTTAGTTTGTTAATTTCAAAAGGCTGAATCTAGGTCCTTTAGAGACTTTATAGTACTATTCACTGTAGAAAGTTAAGGGAAGAAAGAACCATTTACCATCTGTATTAGGCACCCTTGAAAGAACATATGCAAGAGTGGCATGCATGCAGTACACTGCACACCAGTAACAGTGTAAATCATAGACAGCTTCACAGCAAGAAATGTTTGTTAAAGATTTCATTAAAATCTGTATTCTATGGTCATTACATGCTGACCCTGCAGTATTAGGAAGGCTTTATTCTATGATGGGCACCTGAACACCATTACTCATGTCCTGAATTATTTAAAAAAAATAGCTGTATAACCTTGCAAGAGGTACCAAAAGTAATTATCTTCTTTATCTTCTTTAAGAAAGTCAAACTACACTACCTGCATGCTAAATGTTAGGAGGTTATACTATTCTGCCATTCAGAAGTAACTCATACCTGCTAACTGCAGTCCCAAATGGTATGGCTTTGATCATGACAAACATGTGAGAACAAACAGTGTGCTACAGCATTTCCTTGCTGAAGTCATGCTATTTAAGGGGAATGACACTTTCCTTGAAATCTATTTGAGTAAATGTGAACCTTCTAAACGACCTATAAAGCAAACATTTTTGCACTGAGGCAACCTTCTGTGTTCTATATTCATTCACTTAAATTTAATATCCCAAGGGAATACCAAAATTGAAGAAAGAGTAATATGCCTTAACAAGTTTCAATGAGTCTTCAAATAATTAATACATTAATATATATCCATTAATAACAGAAGTGGAAAAGTTCTGTTCTTACCAAACTAAGAGCAATGGTGATAGTAGGGTGTTTACTATTCTGAAGCTGTGTTTGCTGTTGGTGATCAATATTTACAAGTGGTGGCAGATGTAAGCGATCAGCTGTTCAACAGAAGATTTTATTCAATATGTGCAGGTACTTCCGTTAACTGTATAAAACAAGTATGAGAAAAACAACCCAATTTAAACAAGGCACCTTTGCAGAAGTACGCGAAAAATCCACAAGTGAAAATGAAAATAAAAGTCAGAAAACTGCAAAGGTGAGGCTCCAGCTCAACAGTCCTAAGGCATTCAGAATATATATCCAAGATATCAAATTTTCTTCAAACTCCAAAAACAAGCCAGAGATCTGGATTCCACTCCACTATAACACAGCTTTAATGGTACACAAGCACTTTCACAAATAGCTTCTTCAGGTGTATAACATTCATTAAATCACACACCTTATATAATACTAAAATCAATCACATGACTCTAATGAAAAGGTTTAAAGACATATGCACATTCTTCTATTAATTACACTCTTATCAAAGCATGAAAAACTTTAAAAATACATATATATATATATATATATATATATATATATATATATATATATATATATATATATATATATATATATATATATATGTATATATGTATATAAAAATATATATAAAAATGTGTAAAAATATATAGAAATATATGAAAAATATATAAAAAATATATGTGTGAGTGGGGAATCAACACTTTATCTATTTAAAGGCCTCTTTTTCAACACAGGTGTCATAGGGACAAAATCATTCAGGCCATGTCCTGAGCTGGCCCTTAACCTAACAATCCAATCGGCTTCCTTCTCTTCAGTCCTTGCTTTAATATCACCCCCTCTTATATAAATAAATGTTGTCCCTAGAATGACAAATTTGAAGACATGTTGATCATTAGTGGCTACTATATGCTTTGCCAATGCATTAAAATTACTTTTTTTCTTTATGTGATACAAATGCTCCCTAATTCTATCTTTTAATGGGCTATCTGTTTTCCCTACGTAGAATTTATGGCATGTCTGGCAGGTAGCCAAATATACTACATGTGCGGTGTCACATCTTGCACTAACTCTCAGATCAAAGGTCTCCCCTGTGTCAGGATGTATAAACTGTGTGTCCTTCGAAATAAAACTACAAAAATGACACTTTCCACAAGGTTTAGTCCCCTTTTCTCCTTTCTTATCATTCAAATCTCTGTCTATATAAAATCTTCTTTTCAGACTTTTCTTATTTTTAAAAAATCATTTTATCATATTTTCCTCCTATAATATATTCCATTTCCCATTTGGACATGACAGCATTAGCATAGCTATTAGCACAAGGAGTACCCATTGCAACTCCATTCTTCTACCAATAGCTATGCTAATGCTGTCATGTCCAAATGGGAAATGGAATATATTATAGGAGGAAAATATGATAAAATGATTATGTTTTATAGAAGATTTGTAGATGATCTTTTTCTTTTAAGGAGAGGGACTGTACAACAGCTATATGAATTTTTAGAATTTATAAATAATTCTACTGAGTTCCTTCAATTTATCATGGATTTTTCCCAGTTAGGTATTAGTTTCTTGGACGTTTATGTAGAGAAGGGCAGCGCAGGCAAAATTAGCACAAGGATGTACAGGAAGGCTTGTCATGCCAATAAGCTGTTAAGTAGAGATAGTATGCACCCCAATGTTATATTCAGAAATGTTGCACAAAACCAGTTTTTAAGAGCATCAAGATTGAGTGTAAAGACAGACGATTATGAAAAACAAACAGAATTGACAGGGAAAGAACTATCAGAGAGAGGTTATGACACGAGAATGGTAATCAAGAGTACGGAAGAAGTTAAGAGAAAAAGGGAAAGTAGAGCTAAACCATACGTCTCAAAGAAATCTGGAAACGGAAAATATAATGTGGCTAATAATAAACTAAGAATGTGCCTAAGTTACTCCAGGGATGTAGGAAGGTATACTAATATTATAAATGAACACTGGAATATATTAACTACAGACTGTCAAATCAAAGAGTTGGTAGGCATTAAACCTCAGTTCTCTTTTAAAAATAAGAAAAGTCTGAAAAGAAGATTTTATATAGATAGAGATTTGAACGATAAGAAAGGAGAAAAGGGGACTAAACCTTGTGGAAAGTGTCATTTTTGTAGTTTTATTTCGAAGGACACACAGTTTATACATCCTGACACAGGGGAGACCTTTGATCTGAGAGTTAGTGCAAGATGTGACACCGCACATGTAGTATATTTGGCTACCTGCCAGACATGCCATAAATTCTACGTAGGGAAAACAGATCGCCCATTAAAAGATAGAATTAGGGAGCATTTGTATCACATAAAGAAAAAAAGTAATTTTAATGCATTGGCAAAGCATATAGTAGCCACTAATGATCAACATGTCTTCAAATTTGTCATTCTAGGGAGAACATTTATTGATATAAGAGGGGGTGATATTAAAGCAAGGACTGAAGAGAAGGAAGCCGATTGGATTGTTAGGTTAAGGGCCAGCTCAGGACATGGCCTGAATGATTTTGTCCCTATGACACCTGTGTTGAAAAAGAGGCCTTTAAATAGATAAAGTGTTGATTCCCCACTCACACATATATTTTTATATATTTTTCATATATTTCTATATATTTTTACACATTTTTATATATATTTTTATATACATATATATGTATTTTTAAAGCTTTTCATGCTTTGATAAGAGTGTAATTAATAGTAGAATGTGCATATGTCTTTAAAACTTTTCATTAGAGTCATGTGATTGATTTTAGTATTATATAAGGTGTGAGGTGTGTGTTTTAATGAATGTTATACACCTGAAGAAGCTATTTGTGAAAGCGCTTGTGTACCATTAAAGCTGTGTTATAGTGGAGTGGAATCCAGATCTCTGGCTTGTTTTTGGAGTTTGAAGAAAATTTGATATCTTGGATATATATTCTGAATGCCTTAGGACTGTTGAGCTGGAGCCTAACCTTTGCAGTTTTCTGACTTTAATTTTCATTTTCACTTGTGTATAAAACAAGTGTTATGGACAAAAACAATGGTAATAATGATTGTTTGATTATGTGAACGATGTTATAGTGAACCAAGCTGTTTATTTATCTGAACTGTTTATTTATTCAAACACTTGAAGAACTTCAGATTGCAGCGATGAGGTCATCATAATTTGCATAGCACAGCCCTGATTACTATGGAAATCAATTGTTAATGGGTTTTTAACTCAGTAGCAGTTCAGTATTTCTTTTAATTACCATTATTTCAAGCAAGTATCTCTTATGTATCTCACATTTTAAACATCTGTCAAACTACTGAAGCAACAAGGTAAGTAAACCAATGCACACTGCACGTCATTTCAACTAGCACCAACTAAGAAATACACGGATACTCATTACAGCATTCGAAATGCAGTCAAAGCGAGCTTCATTTACACTAGACAAAGCTTAGCATATAAACGATCACGAGTGCATTTGGGTGAAGGGAAAACTGCTTTTCAATTCATAGTAACACTCGAGGCTACTATTTCATGAAAAGAAGCAAAAAATGACAGTTTAGAATGTTGAAACGCTAGGCTGGAATGAAAACCAGGGAAGAGAAATTTATGCTGTGCTTGAACCATATTGTGACCAGATACAGTAAAACAATCTCAAATAAACAAGTATTTCTTTGTAAAACATACACAGAACCAAGTTCTGACATTACACATATCAGATTCCCAAATAAACAGCCAACATTTTAACCCTTTTTTTCTCTTTTTTAAAAAAAAAAAAAATTAAAGAGAGAAAGTAAACATGTGTGTGTGCAGGGTCTAACTAACTATACAGCTTAAGCATTCTTAGCAGTTGTACCTAGATAAGAGTAAAGTAATATTAATTTTAAATTGCAAATTTCACAAATAAGATAAATAATTATTCATAAACAAATAAAGTAATGATGCATACTTCTTTTAGATTTTCATGAACATTTTATGATTTAGTTTGATCTTTGAGAGAACTAGGAAGTCCAGCATTTTTAGAACCAGTCTTCAATTTCTTCTTTCTTACATCCATCCAGTTATTTTTCTCAGATGATCTTTTAAGGGTTGTAGATGGTGACCAGTCCATGCCTTCTGGGATTGTAATGATGTTGTTGTTTTGGATGAAAGAAACAGCTTCTTCAATACTGTTGAAAGATCTCATCTCATTCTGATGAAAGATTTTGATTTTAGCTGGATAGACTAAGTGTGCCTTAAATTTATTCTGCATTAATAGTCTTACCAATGGCCAAGAGTTTTTCCTCATTTCCAGGACTCTTGTGGAGTAATTATTATCAAACCTTATTTGGTTTCCTTTGAATGATAAGGGACTTTTTCTCCAAGCTGTTTTTAGTATAAGTTCTTTATCTAAGAAGGATAGGAACTTCACAACTATGGATCTTGGGGAAGCATTAGGAGAAGAAGGAATAGGTTTCCTAATGGCTCTATGTGCTCTTTCAAACCCATAGGACAAATCTTTTTTAAGTCCAAAAATTCAAGCAGCCAGGAATTTAGGAAGGAAATAATATCTTCTCCTTCTGTTTTTTTTCAGGGAGACCAAAGATTCTAATATTTGTTCTCCTCTCTCTGTTTTCAACATCATCTACTTTATTTATCAGCCAGGTATTTTGCTGCAGAATGGACTCACAGTGGGATTCATCTTCCTTAAGCCTTTTATCTATGTCATTCAGTGACGTTTCAATGTTCAGAATTTTGGATTGTTGTTGCTGGGGGAGTTCCTTCAGAATATCAGTTTGTTGCTGACAGTTTATCTTTAAAGTTTCAAGGTTGTCAGTGAATCTATACATTTTTAAGGATGGAGCGGTAGATATAGACTGGATCTCTTTTCATAGTGAGGAATCAGCATGTGAAGATTTTGAGTTGCTCATCTCTGCTCAGCTGTATAATCATTAATTTTGACAGGAAATTCTTTATAAAAAAGCTCCAAAGTTGAAAATCTGGTAGATTACAGATTCTCAAACAGTTTGTAATACTTTTAAAGAGCTGATAGTAGAATTTTAAATAATAATTTCCCTGTTTCTTAGTAACTGAATTGGAGCTCAAGAAAAAAGCTGTTACAAGTTGGCCATTTAGGCTCCGCCCCCCAGATCTGTTTGTTTAAATTGAGCTCAGTGACAGTTTTCTAATTTCCTTGAAAAAGTCTCTGATTCACCAGAGATGAAAGTGCTTGGAATACTGTTTATACCTTTTGGATTTTTATGTGACTACACCTTTCATGTGTTTTATTGAATAAATTCCTGGATAAACTGCGAGGCAGCTTTTGTACCTGAACCCACTGCTGCTGTTTTTGTCATTTGGTGTTTTAGGAGATATTTTTCTTATGGTAGAGGTAGGGATGGGTGTGATTGAGAAGTGAGCTTCCATGGAGTTCTGTTGGTGGGGGTTAGTTTGGTGGTGGGCTTGTCTCTCATAAGTGAGGCTATAGCCTGAAAGAAGTATTTGTTAAAGTTATTAGTGACTGTTGATGAAGTGTCTTCTGGGGAGGGAGTGTGTTGTTATCTTTGGCCTGGATTTAGTAGATTTTGGGCAGATGAGCAGAATTATTTTAGGATTATTTTGGTAGTAGTGGAGTTTTTTTGTCATACCTTATACTGCATTTGGGGAAACATGCAAATGCCCATTATATCTCTGCTTGGCCTCTCTCTGGTTTATTTCCATATGACAGCCACAGATTTTTCACACATTCCTCATTTCTCATAGGCTCATAGGTACTTACTAGGATACTAATCTATGAAGATCTTAAGAAGCCTAGACTTACATTCTTATGATAATTTTAACCCATATATTTTGCATACAAATAACCCAGAGATAGGCCAAACAAAGATATATTGGGACATTTATATATTTCCCCTATCCATGAGGTACAGGTTTGCTAAACCAGATGTGAATATGGGGTTACCCAGGCATTCATCCAAATTACATTTGAATAGAGCAAGAGAAGTACTTTGTATTATATGGAGTGGAAGACAGTTTCATAGAAACAGTTTTCTCTGTGATACAAATCTATCCCTCCAACATGTACTGTCTTTTTTTGCAAAAGATTGAGCTGCCTTAAATATTTTTTATGATAACATTGAACTTGTGAATGTGTAATAGGTCTAACAGAATACGATGGGTTAAAGCTCTATATCACAGGCAGAGAATGCCTCTCAGTAGCCTGTATGATACTGAGAAGAAAGACAAAGCTTTGAGATGGTGTGTACAGGTTTTATGATTTAGGTCCTTGTTTTTTTAGTGAGAAAGCATTGAGGTTCCAGTAATGACAAATGTTTGAACAGGTACATATCAAAAAAGGTATTATTCTCAATGATAAGCATAATGATTGCGAATTACAATGGAATAATTACATCTTTGGATCTGGATGCAATACCTCATTACTGCCTCATTTGAATACATTTATCTCAAACTGGCTCAAACAGCTATATCTAAGCTCATCAAATGTCTGTGAATCATGCTGCTCACATCCCTGGTGCACTTATGTGTCATGTCTATGAATACTATACTTAGTTTAATTAGTTCCATTTGTGAAGGACTCCTAAGTAGAAGTACAAATAAAGGAGAATAAATGCATTAAATTCAGTGCACTATTCACAAAATGGCACTTAATATACAGTGTTAGTCTTTTCGGCTTTTCCCGGTTAGGGGTCGCCACAGCAGAACTCCGGCCCACTAATGATTGGCAGTCAATTTTTATGATGCCGAGTTGCCAGCCCGACACCCAACCTTCAGCGAAGGCACGCCCATTCACACATGTCTTTCGGAGGCCACTCGACCGTGGGGAGGACATGCAGACTCCACACAGAAAGCCCTCCAGCTGAGAATCGAACAGAAGAACCTCTTGCTGTGAGGTAACAATGCTACCGCTGTACCACCGCAGATTATACTTAATATACAGTGTTAGTAATGTTCATTTATGAGAAAAGAGAATAATAACAAAATGGACTCAATGCAACCAGCCATAAGTTGTCTTGTCCTAATGTGGCAGTGTTTGTTAAAATACACAGCACAATCAAGGCACACAGAAACTGGGAGCACAAGTTCTTCTTCTTGAGTAATGGGCCCTTTAGCTAGTAGCTTATTCAAACCAACTGATTAATTAAATGGACCCATTGCTTTGCAACCAAGCACTGGTGTAACATAGCAAGCATTATATGCCTAAATAAAGCCTAAGATATTTAAAAAAATCTATTATGCAGGAATGCTGTGTTTTGCATGTGGTCAGTAAGCAAGCCATTGGAATGATTGCTACATAACGGTTAAAAGGTTTATTTCTCTTCCCCGTAGAAAGGCTAAAAGCAACTATGTTTCAGTCTTTATAATCAAAACATGCTGGAAACCTCAGTTTGCTACTTTGGGTAAAGTACTTTTTTGTTGGCCAGCTCAGCAGATTATATATGAGATCACTGATAATTTTTTTTTAAGTTTACCATGGATCTGGGATAGTACTATATAAAATGACCAGCTTTTTTTTCATTGCATTTTGTGAGACATTTTTGCTATTCTGTTTCTTTATTTCTTTTATTTATTATTTTTTCACCACTGCCACACATTTAAATGTGGTTAAAATGAAATCTGTTCATAGGTGCTGTTCATCCAACGTTATAATTTAATACATCCTATGACCTGGTATTAGTCCCACTTGGGTGAAGGGGACTGACTTTTGAAACTTGCACTGATGAATTTGGAGCACCAAAAAATAAAAGGGTATTGCACCTGAGACTGGGTACTCAAAGATGATGAAATACATATGATATAAAGAACCTTTTCCTCTCTGTAAGTGAACAAACGTTGCTGACTCACACAAAATAATGTTGAGTACATTTTTTTCACCTTATGCCATATATAAAAGTAGCTCTAAATGTCTGATGCATTTTGGAAACAGACTCCATTTTAAAAGACGTAGGAAGCAGGACAGTCTATTTCCGAAAAGTGTCAGGCGTTTAGAACTATTTTTGTATATGCCACTGAGTAAAGCAATGCTTTGTATAGTATTTGTTCTCTGAGCCAGAACTGCCTGTTGATTTACTGTGGATGAGAAAGTGTAGACAACTTTGTTGTGTTCTTTGTTTTCAGCAAGGACCTACAGACTAGACTGCACCAAGAGACAGAGACAATCCTCGTCAGTTATAGACAGTAACTATGACACTGCAAGATTTTCTTAGACAGCATTAAATCAACATACTGAAGAAGTCAGGGCTGGCAAACTTATTACCCAAAATACAACCTGATTTTTGACAAAGTGACAAGCTGAAAGGAAAAGCTGCTTTCCTTTTCAGTCAAAGCAACTGCTAGCAAATAATAGAATCACATCCATTGCAGCCCTGCAGCAGTCAAGCCATCACTGAGTGACATTAACTAATGCATGCATAGAACCATATAGAAATCTCACTGTAAACAAGACAGAAAATCCTTCTGCTTTGTGGGGTGACCTGTAAATGAAATTAAGCCAACACTGGAGTTATAACTTAGCTATGAAAATAAAGTAAAGGTTTTTGTAAGAAACCTAAGTAAGAAACCTAACATACTTTATAAATCAGACACCACTTTGCAGTACAGAGGAACAAAGGGACTTATAAAACACTTCAGAAGAAGGCTGTGATAGACTGAAATAATATATTAAAGCATAGTGGGGCACTTAGGTGGTTAAGACATCAAAATCAGAGTTTGAAAGAAGACTGACATCTGAAATTAAGAAAGAGAATAAAAGATTATTAGTAAAAATGACATAGGACAGCATTATAAATAAAAGAAAATATTTCACATATTGTGTGAGTAATTTACCCTATTTTAGCTTGCAAGAATGATATTTTATGAATAGATGGGGGGGCAGATGTACTTCTGGATTGTATAGGGTTAGGAAGTTATCATTTGTATGTACTTATCTTTGTTAATGGTGATGATGGACTAATTCATAAGGGCCCTTTTCAGCCTCTGCTTGGTAAAAGCAAATACACGAACATTATCAACAAATCAACGTAAAGGAGATATCTGAAAATTATGTGCTCACCATGATGATAAATCTGCATGATCGTGGGTCATTCTTCTCATCTCCAGGATTAAACACCAGCTGTCGGCCTCCTCAATACCTATCTAAATTTTCACAGGCTTCAGCTCCTCTCTCTTTCATCAATAATGTCCTGTCAGTTGTAAGCAGAACAAAACTAAAACTTTACATACACATATACAGTCTATGCAGAACCCCCATCTGTCAGGCTCTGTGGGAAGGTGAGGAGGAGTATGAGACTATGAGCCACAACCATGCAGATGTATCATTATGGTAAATACATAACGTTTGAATCTGTCATGATATGGTTCATCCTCTATGCATTAAGACATAGCACCCTGTATACCCTCCTGTGTGGTATTGTGGCATTCATCAGAATCTGATGAAGTTTCAATTAGAGAGAAGAAAGTGCTCATAATAAATTTCTTGTGTGGATCTGTACCTTGGTTTCTTCATTTTGTAGATTATGAGCATAAGAAATTAATAATTGTGACTCTTTCCTGAGATCCTCTGCCCTGTGCAGGTAATAATGAAGCTCTCAGTACATATCCGTACAATTCCAAAGGTATGTTCCATTACTGATATATTACGAGAAAATACTGGCAGGTTTATACACTGGTTAAGGTTAGTTTCTATAGCTGTTTTGAGGATGAAAGTGCGATTTGTTTGCATGAGTACCCTGTCATAGAAGACCTGATATGGTGGGTTTACATACAAAGCTTGTAGTTCATAAGTTCTTCTGGGTGAGGTAGCTGCCACTGAAAAGAGTTAACCACATCATAAACTTTAGTTCCATGCTGCAGTCTGCTTTGAAGGGAAGATGTGTGAGTGTTTCTAATATAAAATACAAGCCCCTTGGGTCAACAGTCCTCTTAATGGTGGACAGATAAGAAAAGCCCAGCTTAGAAAGGCCTTACAAAATTTGTGATTCTAGTGATGAACTGCCCAATTATTGGTAGAAATTCAAAATAACGGACATATGTACAATTATTAAGGAATAGCTTAAACCCAAACCAAATATATGTGCCAGATAGTCAAGTACTGAAGTTGCCAACTTGAAAATGGACCCAACCCCCTTTGCTAAAGTCCAGTCTGAAGAAGGTGTCCAGTTGCTCCTATACATTTTCCTAATATTTGGTTTATAGGCAGATAGAAGAATACGTACAATCCTAACAATGTAATCTGCTTCCTTGACCATCATTGGAAGTGGAGAAAGCAAGCATTTCAGTTGAGGGCCCGAAGATCCATGTGAGGCTTGCCAGACAAGTAAGTTAACAGGATTCAGAAAGACATCAGCCAGAGAGGTCTCCAAAAGATGAGGCCAGAGCAAGGGAAACCGAAATCGTCAAGGCTATTATGATACTATGAGAATGACCTTGTCTTGCTTGCTATGGCTTTCTGCATACATTTAGGGATGAGAGGATCAAGTAGAAAAGCATGCAAGAGATCCGAAGGCAGCTTCTGGGCTACAGCATCCACGGGTTGCTGTTCTAGAACAGGAGAGGATCAAGTAGAAAAGCATGCAAGAGATCCGAAGGCAGCTTCTGGGCTACAGCATCCACGGGTTGCTGTTCTAGAACAGGAGAGGATCAAGTAGAAAAGCATGCAAGAGATCCGAAGGCAGCTTCTGGGCTACAGCATCCATGGGTTGCTGTTCTAGAACAGGAATCAGCTAAAAGAATCCCCTATACTTGGTGCTAGCCAGGGAGGCATACAAGTCTCAGTAAGGCTTCACCCTTTGGCAAAAAAGAAACTTTGCCACCATTCAGCTGTAGGGCCACATATGCTGCATTATCATGCATCAGTTGAGCCTGTCCACTAAGCAACTGGCTTCTCCAGGAATATTAACAGCAACCAGAAAGCAGTCTGAGGACATAGCCATTGTCACAACCTCATTGCCTCTTGATCAGGGGATAGGACCAAGTCCCCCCATGCTTCTTGACTTACCACATAAGTGCTATGTCACAGTGCATAGCAATCACCCCTCGAGGAAGACGATCTTGAAAAGCCTGAGAGTTAGGGGAGACTACAACTGTGTAAGTAAACTTACTGCAATAGTAGATGTTCTAATAGATCACTGCTGCAGTAGCCGAAACTATTTGGGTGATATCTTGTCCAGGATATGATCACCAGCCAGCTTTCAAATCTTCAGGGCATCAACCATGTGTCTTAACTGCCAGGGGCTTGGGAACAGCCACATAAAATTGCAGGTTGGGTGCCAAAAGCTTCAAAGCTTTCTTACTTCAAGAAGGAAGGCTATAGGACAACACAGAAAAATGCAAAGAAAGGAAATACAACAGTAAAACATAGGTATATATACAAGGATATATTCACCCATACCCTGGCAATACATCAAAAACAAAGCAAGGGGGACATTATTATGGCAAGTTTTCCTTCCATAACTGTAATATGTTCAACATTAGATGACTGCTGCAGTAGCCTTGAGGAGATTGCCATACCTTAGGAACATATAGAGGGAAGGAAGGAGTTCAATAGTCCAGCAGCTCCTGAAGAATGGCCCTAGCAAAGCTTGTTCCAAAACTGGAAATGCAATCCAGTTTGTAATGCTTTATGAAAGTATGCACAGAGGATCAAGTTGCTGAATCTAGAGTACTTCTACAGTCCACCCCTTTCCAGAAAGCCACAAAAGATGCCAAAGCACTGTTAGAATGGGTCCTAACCCTGCCTGGAAGTGACTTATTATGGTGAGAACAGCAAAAAGAAACAACGCGAGACAACCATCTAAAAACTGTCTGCTTTGACATGGATTGTCCTTTTTTCCCCTTCATAGTAGAAAAACAGCTGATTGATTTTCCTTAAGGCTTTAGATCTGTCCAAGTGGTACCTCAGCTACCTGTGGACATCCAGACTACTATGTAGGATTCTTTCTTTTGCATTTTTAGGTTATGGAAAGAATACAGGGGGATTAAGAGATTTGCTCAAAGTAAATTCTGACATCACTTTAGGCATAAAATAAGTATTTGCTCTTAACAAAACTCTATCCTTGTAGAAATAAGGTAAAGTTGATTCAGCATAAGAGCTTGTAACTCAAATATTCTTGCAAAAGTAAGAGCAAGGAGTAACACAGTTTTCCATGTCAGTAACCTCAGATCAGCCTGATGAGCCAGTTCAAATGGAAGTTTTTCAAGCACAAAATTAAGATCCCAAATAGGAGCTACCTATTGTCCAGGTGGACAGATATATAAAGCCCTTTCAAAACCTGCTTTACTTGTACACAGGTAGAAAGGAAGGGCCTAAGGGCAGACAAGCAGAAATGGTCAAGATGAATCTTGAGAGATGAATAAGAATGGTCAGAGGATAATAACTCACACAAACAATCTAGAACCAGAGGCATCCGAATCTTAGGTGGGTCCTGGTTCTTAGCAAGGCACCAACTAGAAAATCTCTTCCACTTACACATATGTGATTTTCTATTAGTAGTTTTTTTTTGCCTCCTTTAGAACTGTTCCACATCCTCAGAAAAACATGTACCTAAAATGTAGCAAGACTCTGGGCCGGATTCACGATGGCTTGCACGGAGTCTATGAGTAGAGTAAGACTCCATGCAGCCATCATGTCTGACGAGCGATCCAAGAACAGCCTGTAGGGGCGTGTAAGAGAGCTCCTAAAACGTCTCCTACACGGACAGGGCTGGGATATGCAAATTACCTCACTTGCAGCCAAAAGGCATACAAATGAGGTACATTTGCGATCCAGGAAGCACAAACCTGTTCGAGTAGGAGACATGTTAGCTGCAGAAATGTACTCAGTTGACAACTGAGTACCGTTCTGCAAATAGCACAATGGAGCCTTGTCAGCTCCAAATAAAGGTTGCATATGGTTGAGGAAGCATGCCAATGGCCAAATATACGGCCATTGGAAAGTTTCCCAGATGCAAAATTAAAATAAAAATTATTTTTTTTTAGGCAATTTCCGATGTTTAAGTGTAGTGCAGCGCAAACGGGGTGCACTATAAAAATCATAAAATAAGACAATAAAAGCCACAAATGTGGAATTTATGAAAATTATTAAGTGACAATGTAAGGGAATAGCAGACTGAAGACAACATGGCCACCGAGTAGGGGTTGCTAAGGGGAGAAGCCCAGTCTAAGACATGTAACCAAGCATTAGTAGGCAATCCTATGTAAATGAGTGTTAGGATAGTGAATCACACTTTTACATAGCAAATGAGCACAGTCAGTGGAGTGTAGGAGTAGGATATGGGGAGGAACAGAGTAGGAGATAGGTGACATCACAAGGGGGGGTATGTATGAAAGTAGTGAAGCTCATTGGAGCACAGTGGCATGTGTTAGCTGTCAGTTAGACATCATGGAAAGAGGTGTGTTAACAGGTAGGCCAGGGAAAGCCAAGAAATGGAAGGTGTATACTGTGGATAACACCAAAGTTTCTTGCTGAGTGGGTATGCGCGTGTGTGCACACCTGTAAACTCAAATAAGACAGAGTGCGCATGTGGAAGCATGAGTGCACGCGTTTAAGCTGGAGTAAGCATGTATAAGGCTGTTGGAAGACCTGTAAGCGTGTTTGCGCTGGTGTGCATGCGTTTTAACCCGAATAAGCAAGTTTTAGTCTGTCTAAGCATGTGTGCGCGCGTGTGAGCTGCTGTGAGTGTGTTTCCACTTGTATGCGCGTCGCTCCCCCGAGGAAACAGAAATGAAAAAGGAAGCACAACAAATAGTAGGAAGTTACCAGGGAATACTAGTAGAGCTAGCAGGTGCAAACAATCAGAATCAGGCAATTACACAGGCAGAACACTAGCCCAGCCCAGCACTTAAAACTCTGCAAATGACAGTGCAGTTTGTTTCTCTCAAGAGACACTGCAACACTGGAGTAAGCTACTAGAAGTGGAAACTGAAAAAACTACACTCAGACAAAAAATGCTAGGGGGTGCCATTGCTGTTATAAGGCGACATATGCAACATGCTGAGGGTGGTGACAATGTAAATGCTGCCGGACAACCCACAGTGAGGAGACAGAGAAGAGTGTACAGGCCCAGGGTCACCTACCAGGGGTTACATGAGCTGGAGATAGTGGAGTGCTATAGAGTGGACAGAGACCTCCTGCAGCAAATTGTTGGGCTGTGCAGGCCACGCCTCACACACAGACCCAACAGAGGGGAACCATCCCAGTGGAAGCCAAGGTATGTGTTGGCCTAAGAATACTAGCAACAGGTACCTTTCAGAGACCAACTGGTGATATGATGGGGATATCACAGGCATCAGCATCCAGGGTACTGCACCAGTTCCTGGATGCCATGTCAGCACATGTCGGTGATCATGTATATTTCCCCAATTCCCGTGAGGTATTGGCCAGCAATATGCGTCTCTTCCAGCAAATAGCAGAATACCCTGAGGTAGTGGGTGCAATAGACTGCACGCATATACACATCAAAGCACCAGCTGGTGAGCGGGGTAGGGCCTACATTAATCGCATGGGCTTCCCCTCCATCAACTGCCAGGTCATGTGTGATGCCCAGGGCATAATAATGAATGTGTGTGCTGGCTGCCCTGGAAGCTACCATGATTCCCATATCTGGCATCTGACGCAGCTGTAACAGACATTTGCCAATGGGGACATCCCACATGGTCACTTAGTGGGGGATGCTGGCTATGCACTGGAGCCATGGCTGATGACACCCATCAGAAATGCACACACACCTGAACAGGAACACCATAATGAGGCACATGCACAAACACGAAATGTAATCAAGCATGTGTTTGGGTTGCTCAAGTCATGGTTCCGGTGCCTGGACACATCTGGTGGAGCCTTGCAATACTCACGAACTACATGTACCCAAATTGTCATGGTATGTGCTATGCTACATAATATGATTCTGCGAAAACAGCTGCAGCAGGACCAGCATAGGCCTGGGCCAAACAGCCCCCCACCAGTGCCAAGGCCATCACAGGCAGAGCGTGAGTCGGAGGAGGAACAACCTGAGCCTGCCCCAGTAGGCAGAAGGAGGCATGCCCAGTATGCCTTGGCCTTGGCAAAGAGGCAATGCATAGCACATACACTGGCTCAGTAGGAACCCTGGAAATGATACCTCTCTCTGACTCACACATATAGTAAAAGGGATGCCTAACTTGACACTACCTGTTTCCAAACATGTATAGGGAGTGCAGTATGTGCATCTGACATAGGCAGCTTTGCAGCACCACCTGAGGCATGATTGCCATGTGTTAAGCAATGTAAGGTAGTGTTAAACAGCATTTACCACCATGTAGTATATGCAAACTTGATGACCTTGAGTATCATCCTACCCTCACCAAACATGAGGCCACAATATGAAGACAAGATGATCAATTACAACAATTGGCTTAAGTATTGGTGTCAGTGAAAGGGGATAGAATGCCTGTCAGCCTGGAATGACATGCTCGACAAGACATGATGCTTCGCTAGGGATGGATTTCACCTATCACCTGTGGCCTTTTGGATATTGCCAAAGGCTCTTGTCACCCCCATAGTGCCTTTTTTAGGTAAGGCTTAAAACACAAACCCACCTCCATAGGTATCACAAGGGATAAGCAACCATAAGTAATGCTACTCAATGCCAGAAGTCTAAACTGCAAGATGCATGCACTCCAAACTCTCCTCAGCATGGAGAATGTTGATATCTGTGCAGTAACAGAAACCTGGTTCAAGGCTCCCAAGAGCACCCTAGCATTAACAGGTTACACCTCATACCATGCTTTACAGCTGCAAAACATGGAACAAACTACAAAAGGAGGGTGAGTATCAATATTTTTCAAAGATACTCACACCCCCAGGTTGGTGGCACAGCATGAAGCATTGGAGACTATCCATGTGCAACTAACAGTGGCTAAAACCGCCTTCCAGTTCATAGCCTGCTACAGACCACCCTCCTAAACCCAGGAACCACACTTGGCCGACTAGAGAACACAAGAAAATATGAAGGTCTCCCCAAACACCATTATATTGGGTGACTTCAACTACCCAAACATAGACTGGGAGCATTACCCTAGCCCCAACACCCTAGCCCAAAGGTTCCCAGAATGTATAAACCAAAATGCTGTGGAACAATTTGCTACCACTCCCACAACAGGGGAAAACATACTGGACCTGATCATCACCAACATGGGGACTCTATGCCCAAGACCAGAAGTGTATCCCTCACTGGTAATATCAGACCAGAGAGTAATCTCATTGGATATTCACATCCCGATCTCAGCCCATGGCCAGAAAAACACAGTGAAAATTATTCACTAAAGCAAATGTCACACTCCTCAAAACTGAGGTGGAATCCTTCACAGCCCCTGTGCCTGTGGAAAATATGGCCCAGACCTCATAACCCTTTATAAACGCATTCTATGAACACCTTCAGGAATGCATGGATCATGCAATCCCAAATAAAACCAAGACCCAATCCTCCAAAGCCAGGCATTCTGTCCAGTGGACCCCAGCCATAAACAAACCATACAATACAAGGAGGAAGCTACTATATGATAGATCAAAATCTCAAAAAGGGAAGGCATCTCTGATCAGTATTATTGAAAAACTACGGCCACACTTAAGATCATCTAAGGCCATCTTTGAGATAAAAATTGTACAGGACATCAAGGATAATCACAAGGCATTCTTTACTTATGGTAGGAACCTGTGTGGGAATCCCCAGATATTCTCAGAAGTAGTCCAAAATGACAAACAATACACCAAACCCACAGACATTGCCAACATCTGAGTTGACAGGTTCAGTGCAAACTCCCCCCCCCACCAAAAGGGCAAATATCTATCCCAGCAGAGTGCTGGCCCCCTGACATTGCAGATGCTCAGGTAACAGCCAGCCTCTCCAAAGCAAAACACACAGCATCAATGGGACCAGACGGTGTCCTGGGCTGTGTCCAACATGAACCCCAAGAAGAATTGAACACAAACATAAAACCACTGTTCAATCTCAGCCTTAACCCAGGATATGTACCCAAAGAGCAGTGTACAGCAACAGTGGTCCCTCTCCACAAAGGTGGTGCCTCAATGGATACTGCAAACTATCACCCCAGAAGCCTGACTAGCTTGGTCTGCAAAGCTATGGAAAGGATCATCATGGACCTCAGAAATAAACATATTGGGGACCTACAGACACTGGATCCTACCCAGTTTGGCTTTGTTAAGGGCAGATCCTGCCTCTTAAACCTGGTTGAGTCATTTGAAACAGTCACCAAGGCCATTGATGAGGAGAAGGTGGTCCACACAGCCTACCTGGACCTCGCAAAAGCCTTCCATACAGTACCCCACTTGGTCATCATAGATAAGATCACCAGCTTCAATATAAACCCCTATGTCACTAGATGGGTTGCAAACTGGCTCAAGGACAGAACCCACATGGTCAGAAATTCTGGAGCCATGTCAGACCCCAAACCAGCTACAAGTGGCATCCCACAAGGCTCAGTCCTGGGACCTCCCTTGTTTGGTATATATTTCTCAGAGGTACAGGCCAACACAGAAGGACTGTTGGTGAACAAGTTTGCAGATGACTGCAAACTGGGCACCATAATCGACCCTCCAGCTGACACAAGCACCCTACAAAAGGACCTCATAGAAACAGACAACTGGTGCCAGAGCCATGTCCTCAAGCTAAATGCAAAACAGTGTATAGTCCTCCCCTTTGTCAAAAACTAAGTGCCCACAAATTACTACATAGGTGGTAACCCATTAAGTATGGAAGAAGTGATAAGGGACCTGGGGACCCAAGCTGATAGCAATCTCTCATTCGATAACCACATGGCCAAAGTGTTTAGAAAAACATTTCATATAGCCCACCTAATCATGAAGGTATTCACATCTACATCAGGGGAGGTCATCGTGCCTCTTAACTCATCCCTCATCAGGCCCATAATGGAGTACAATGCCCCTTGTGGGATGTACCTTATCAGACACCTGCAGCAGCTGGAAAGACCACAAAAGTACCTCACCAGGAGGATCAAAGGGCTCAAACACATGCCATTCGCTGCCCGGTTAAAGAAACTGCAGCTCCACTCGGTGGCATACCACCTGCCCAGAGGCAATCTGTGTCTGATGTATAAAGCCATGTCCAACCTGGAATCAATGGACATGCTGCACCTCGGAAAATCAGAATCCCATCAAGCTACACGCTCAAGAGACCTGAACCTCAGGACTGAAATAAATAGGACATGCTGGAGTGACAGATTCATAACCCAGAGGCTCCCCCCACTCTTGAGTAAACCCCCACTCCAGGTTAGCCAGAGTCCCTCATTGACTCTCTTCAAGAGGAATCTTGACGAGTGGATGGGAGATTGTAGGTTTACCCTGGGTATCACTTCTATGTCACTGTTAGACAGAGGCACGGTATACTAACCTTGAAAAATGTCATGGCAAACTCCACTTAAAATGTGTGTTGAAAGCCAAACACACTCTGGCTAGGATTATAAATGCCCTAGGGCAGATAGCCTAGTATGAACCTATGAACAGAATCACACACACCAACTAGTACAACTGTGGTCAATGTGGAGTAATGTTTGGCAATGTCCACCCAAGTTGGTGAATACACAGCAATGTCGGACAAGCCTGGTTTAAGTAGGCCATAGCTGAACAAAATGCAACATGCTCATAGTTGCCCAACTGGCCCTTAACCAGTCTGGTCTGCTCAGTATGAACATTTAAAGCAGTGATGGGACTCAAACCCATGATACTGTGCATTATAGTGAAAATACTGAACCACTACACCATGACAGTATTGAAGTGTTCAGACAGTATTGAAGTGTTCAGCCAGTATGAGAGAATGTTGCCAAGTCTTTGCAAACTACCACATGGAAACCCTGCAGGCACGGCATAATCCCTGTTGAGTTATGACACAAAAGAGTCTGGCAGTAAGAACACAACATGACTTCCAACACACACAGTATAAATGTCAATATTGGTCATGTTCACACACAACCAGAAATGTAGTGGACTCCAGATCACAACATATGGAAAGGTCACACTGGGCATGCTCACACACTTGGAAAAATGAGACATATGTCAGGCAACAAACCATGGAAAGCCTGAACTGGGCATGCTCACACACTTAGGCCATGTCTGAGTATAGCAGTCAGTCACACATATCTGGCAGTTGTATGTGTTAAGCCAGGAACCTCCCACGATCCAGCAATCCGCCCTGTGCACACAGTTAAATGACAACAGACATATATATATATATATATATATATATATATATATATATATATATATATATGGGTCTACTTCTTTTGACCTAACTTTCATTTCACTGACACTCATTTGCCTGACCCCATTTGACTGAAATTTCATTTGCCTGACACTTCATTTCCCTGACACTTCATTTCACTGACAAGTATTATTAGCAAGAAAATGGAATATGCCCCCTTCCCCACTGTAGTGCGACCCTGGAGTTAGAATATATAGTTAGGGGGGGTGTGGGGGGCACATATGATATTGTTAACTTTTGATGTAATATTGCTTAGTAAAAGAAAAGTAAGTGGGGGGCTTCACCCCCCCCCCGTTGTGGGGGGCTGTGCCCCCCTCACCCCCCCAACTATATATTCTAACTCCAGGGTCGCACTACAGCATGCATTATGCGTAGGTGTGTTACATGTGCACAGACTACACCCCCATATGACATGCACATGTCATTAGCAATATTATTGTTATTACACACTCACCAGCATGGATTGGCTGCCTTGCTGTCTCTCCAGAGGGACCTGCAAAAATATAAGAGTGATTGCCAGTGGCCACAACTGTGCCATTGATACTGTGAGTATGATAAAGTACAGTAGTACAACAGGTGGCTTTCACAGGTGTACAGATTATGCTCAGAATATCAATCTTGCAGAGGAATAGGCAGGTTAACAGCTACACAAACAGTACACATCTCACAAATGCATAAACTACCAGTACAGAGAACAGTCAACTACAGATATGGCATGTTACCTGCACGCTCCATTTCAACATGCTGGGTGGCTCCGGCCTCCATGGTGACACATGTTTGTGGATGTTGCTGTTGTTGGCCTGGAGCCACAACACTTAGGAGGTGCTCCTCCGCACTGGTGAGGGGGGGGTGGATAGGTACCCCACCACCTGTGGCAAGCTGTTGTCTGTGGATATCAGACGCACACTGCCAGACATATCTAATTAAATCACTGCAGTGATGGTGTACCTGCTCATATGTCCGGTTATGCATGCCTATGTCGTTTACCCGACGGACAAGATCTTGCCACAGTGCAGCCCTCTCATGCTGGTTCTGGCTGGTCCTGGAAAACAGCACACAGTAATTCTGCACCAGGCTCTGGTGGATCTCCTGATCCTCTGCTGCTGTATAAGGTGGGTTTCGCTGATGCACCATCACCCTGGAAGGAAAAGAAAAATATGTGAGCAAGTCATGTGGCACACTTAATATTCTAATGTACTGGTATCACTTAACTGCCATATATAGCATCTGTCTGTCTATCAGGGGATACACATGTTCGATACCACATATCAGTACTCAGCCCACAACTGTCTGACAGTGCCTGCCACACTCCATACAACAAACTAGTATACACAAGCTCTCGGCACACTGTGTGAGATACAATGCACAACCTCACACTGGGGGTATGTATCAAGCTAATGGATGAAGAATGTTGTCATCCCGTGCAATGAATGCAATGCACATTTACAGTTTCAATGGTAATCCACCCTAGTCTTTGATGCCATACCCCTACCTGACATATGTACACAGTTGTTACTATAGCCAGCATACTGCTGTCACAGAGTATACATGCTGCCAGGTACACACACATACCCTGTAACACACATGTGATTGTGGCCATGGTGCAGGCTTCATTACACACACATTACACATACATACAACACACAAATGTATGACAACACAGATGAGCATTAACTGTGTACCTTATAGTACTGTGTGCCCCTACTTACAGATACCTATGCATGAGGTATGTAATCTGTGCAGACTACAGGAAACACACTAGACAGTGTTACCAGGGAATGTGAACATACACCATACTGTAGTGTTTAGGCCTACAACATCAGGTAGTACAACAGTTCATATGTGAGCTGGATTCAACAGCAGTACCACTTACTGAGCATACATGTATTGCTTCTGTCTACGATGGGACACCGCAGTCGTTCACAGGGAAGTACGGCACAACATATGCCAATCTACTATGTTTGCATCCCGATAACTGATACATCTTTCTCTGGCCTCACACCAAGGACACCAACTACCATGACAGACACAAACTCACACTAAGCTATCACACCTTTACAGACCTTGCACACAATCAGTGTCACACTCATTCAACGTGACATAGCTGGTATTGCACTGAGTACATGTGTGTGTGCATTGTGTCATAGGTAAGTACTATGCTATTGGCCCTGGGCCTAGGGCAGCCTAGCCATATGCTACCCTGCCCTTTGGGACACATGTAATGTGATTTTACTTGCTCCTGTGAAACGGTTACACAGAGGTGACTCACAGGGCATATTACCTATCTCCATAACATTCATCAGGGGTATGTATGACATCTACTAATAAGGAGCCTTGTTTGTTAATGCTGGGTGGTTTACTCCAGGGTATGGCATATTTGTTTATAGAAACCTGTACCTCCAGCATATGCTGTTTAGTGTGGTGACAAGGATTAGGGCCCTAGGTCATGTAGGCTGGACAGATTGTGAGGTGTTGCCATGGTGGTTGGCCAACTGGTATGGGTGTGACATAACTGTGTATGTCCAGCAGTGGTAACCTCTGTGTAGGAAGTATGCAAGGCACTCTAGCTGTGGTTTTGAGAGTCAGTCTGCATAGGGAATGTGTTTGAGGGCATTATCAGTCTTTGTTAGGTATGTCTGTGGCCTTTCCACTTGCTGTAGTTCTCATGGGAGGTACATACTGCATAGGACATTGTGAGGTGTAGAGGGGTACACTGACTTACATTTCCCTAGCTGACACACCTTTTGTGATGACACGTACCATGTACAGGGATTACAAGACTAGTGTGCCACTGTAGATATCAAAGGGGAGGCTATTGTACACCTGTGCCCCATGTTCCCTTCTGACACCTCCAGTGGTAGGCGGGCAACCACCTATGTGGTAGTTAGTGGGTAACATGTTTTGGAATGGGGTATGGTACTGCAGTATCAACAGTGGTGTTCAGTCCATGCCTTGGTCACCAGGCACCTGTTGCAGTACATCTGCCCCCTTGTCCCCCTCTCTCACTCTCTCTTTATATATATCTATATATATATACACACACTTCTAAGCATCCATTGCTGTACATATACATGCAGATGTAGGCACATAGACTGCCCACCTTTCATGGTGGGAATATCACTTCTGAAACAGTTGTGAGACATACCATTCTGTAATGATATTGCACAGTGTTGTGCATAATGCATTATGCTGTCCTCAGGCTGTATAGCTGTAGCAGGCCTCACTGGCGCAGTCCCACAGAAGTTCACCACCACATGACATATACCTGCACTGCATGCTGTTTTCAATGCCACACACTACAACCTACATTGATATGTGCACATAGCAACCTTCAACTACATATGTATGTCCAGCCTTCACTAACAGTTGCAGTATGTCCCTTGCCCTATGCACATCTGCATATACATATAGATACAGACTGCTAACACATATGGAGGGTTCACAGTATGTAGATTATTAGATTATGTAGTTTACATTACCTTTGTCTTTGACAGCTTTTTTCTGCTGGCTTGCTGGCTGGTTTGCTGGCTTGCTTGCTGGCTGGCTTGCTTTTTATTTTTTATTTTGGTCTCTGTCTCTGTCTCTATCTGTCTGTCTCTCTCTCTCTCTCTCCCTCCAGTTGCTGCAATGATATTATTGCATGTGTGGACTGGCAGTACAGGCTGCTTTTGTAGGTATCTGCACATGTGCATGTGATGGCCTCTGCACCAATTGGTGGCCAGCATTTAGTAATTGCATGCAGCCTGCTGTGTGTTAATTGCAGTTCTCACTGTGATTTCAGGACACTGCTATAAAATGATAGGTTAGGTAGGCATAGGCCTTTCAGTTTTGCAAGGTGGGGACCATGCTGGTTTGCTGTGGATACTGTTGTGTGAGTCAGAAGGTTGGTATATCTCTCATATCTAACGCTGTGTTGTAGCCACTGAAATGCATGTTGTACTGAAACTTGATTGTTGCTTCTTCCAGTTCACTCTTCTCAGTGTGTATGTTAACTCACACCTCCTAATGCTAACACTGTTTACATGGGAGTATGTACTTACCTGTGGGATTTGAGCATTAACTGGCATACAACAGTAGTTCTTGCAATGTGTTGCTATGGCTTTTGTATTTTCCCTTTACATTCACTCCTTGAATGCCTGATATTTGTCTTTACTGGAATGTGTTGCTATGGCTTTCCTATTTTCCATTTACATTCACTCCTTGTAATGCATGATATATTTCTTTCAGCACTAAGTTCTTATATGTTTGCTGTGGCTTGGTGGCACTTCATGCAGTCTGGTGAGCCCAAGGTCTGGGGTTTGACACTTACAGGGGTATTTTATTTTGCTGCTGAGCAGGACTAGGGCCTTGTCATACAGAGTGAATAAGGCACTTTTAAACAGTTGTAATCAGGAAGCAGGAAGTCAGTGGGGACAGCAGCTAGGGATGTGCAGGCTGGGTGTAGGGAAGGTCTAAAGCTGCACATTTCTTTAACTGCAATAGCTGTACATATGTTTGACATTTGCTGTGACATTTGAAACCTTCCACCCCTGAGAGAGGGGTGAGGACAACTAAGTATATTGTACTAACATTTATGAATATCAGGCACATGCAATGCTTGTGAACTGCTATACTGTCATTAGTATGTTAGATGGCTACATCCTTTGATATTTCTGTGTTGTACTCCTACATAAGGGCATGCTTGTGGAAGTAATTCTACAGCTATTCGCAGAGTATGTAACAGCAGACAGGCTGATATGCCTGTGTGTTTCTGACACTTGCAGGTCTCAGATACTCTCAGGTATATATTTGACCAGCCTCAGGGAAAGGTACATATCAGTGGGATACACCCGTGATATATTTCAGATATTCTGCAGTTGTGACTGCGGGGTATTTTGAGCATATGTATTACTACACCATTTCTGACATGCAAGTAGTGTCTACTTTAACTTATTGGCAGTTACCATTACATGGGATTCCCCACCTTTCTGCCTACTGTTAGTACATTTCACAGGGAGTCAGTGGGGCACAAGTAACAGTTGTTTGCAAATCAGGGACATCCCTGTAAATCAGTCAGAGTTGGGAGGTCTGGCCTCTTACCTATTCAAATATGTTGGTGTTTATCCTGCTCTGATACTGTGTGGGGTTTGTAAGGTGCTACTGTAACATTATTACCTACTAGCATGGCTGTTTCTCTTCTCGCACTAATGTAATGCAATTCCACAAGAATTGCCAGTAAAGATAAACAGAACAAGCTTTGTGTAATGGCCTTCCTATTTTCCCTTTACATTCACTCCTTGTATTTCATGATTTATTTCTTTCAGCACCAAGTTCTTGTATATCTGCTGTGGCTCAGTAGTAATTCATGCAGACTAGTGTTTCCAAGGTCCGGGGTTCGAGACTAACAGGGGTATTTTATTTTGCTGATGAGTAGACTACAGGCCTTGTCATACAGAGTGACTAAGGCACTTTTAAGCAGTTGTAAGCGGGTTTGCGCGAGTTTGCGCGATGCTTAGTTACGCTTATCTATGCTTAGCTAAGCGCACACAAGCGCACACCCACTGACTACTGCTTAAAAGTGCTTACTCCCACTAACACCCACGCTATTTTCTTTTAAAGAAAAGAAAATGGGGAAATAGGAAAGTGGTGAAAAAGGGGGCACAAAGAGGACTGTAGGAAAACAAGCTCAGGATGTGCAGGAAGGATGTAGGGAAGGTCCATAGCTGCCCATTTCTTTATCAGCATCAGCTGTGCATATGTTTGAAATTTGGTGTGAAATTTGAAACCTTCCACCCCTGAGAGAGGGGTGAGGACAACAAAATATGTTGTACTGCCAATTAGAATTATCAGTTTACATGTCCAGCGGACATGTGTGCGAATTGGGCAGCTATGTATGGGGCGTAATTTTTTTGTGGGAACAGAGTGGCCTTTTTTTATTTTTTTTTCAGGTGAGAGTGGAATGTGAGGTACAGGAAGTAGGTATATTTGGGGAGGTAGGTTGGGGAGGTTAACAGACAAGACAAACAAGATGCATATGGGGCGGAGTATGACACATGTGGGGGGAAACACAATTGACGGGGACGGATGTTTGGATATCGCAAGCCCATGAGCCCACAGATGGCAACAGTGAAACTGAGATCCCCACTCATGGGCAGTTACCACTGTGCCTTCACAGCCCAGGCTGGGACTGTGCTGGGGGCTGGATAGGAAGGGCAGGCACACCCGTGAGTTGCGCCACTCTCACCTCGAGCTGGTGTAGGGGATCAGTCACAGAACGCCTGATCTCACTACGCACCACAGACTGGACCCTATGGAGGGTGAGTGGAGGCTCTCCTCCGGCCACGCTTGCAGAGGGGGGGATGAGCCCCATCCCCTGCAGCACTTCCACCTGAAGGTGGCACAGGGCCACCAGAGGAGGAGGTCCCGGCCTGGGCACTAGTGCCAGGTGCACTCGCCAGCTGAGGTGGGAGAGGTGGGTCCACTGGAACCCGCCCTCCCTGTTGTCCTATGTTTAGCAGTATTTTATGGCATTTTGGGTTAGTAACAAACAACACCATTCAAAATTAGTTGTAACAGCATGCATCAGTATTCCCATTAACCAAACACCCATGAATTCCGAACATTGAGCAGCAAGCATAACACATGCATATTTAGAACAACAGTGCACATTCCAACAGCATGCAGGGTTGATTGGTGGCTACAGGCCATCAGGTTTGGATATGTGAACAGGGCACATGCATCAACGTACATGCAGATATGTATGAACCAACAGGACAAATGTCCATGGGAATTAATTGTGAATACACATACCCAGTTTGGTGTGGAATGCCATAATTTGTGAAAATAGGGTAGGGTGGAGAAATATTACATTAACAACTTACACTACCTATACATATACTGTACATTCCTAGTAGATGCAGATATATATCCCCCTACATGTATTAGTACAGTTTCCTGTATGTAACCTTAGGAATGTTGGTGATGGGGATGTTACTGCTACATTAATATACATTCCATTTTTATTCATATATGTTCATATCTGGCAGCATACAGGTACAGCATCCTGCTACATTTGATTTATATGGGTCTAGACAACTGTGGATGTTCAGCATTTCATACAACCATACTATCTCCATAATGCAAGGGTACAGAAACATATCCACATTGTGGGACGGACACAGTCCAGGTTCTGTACTTTATTTAAGACATTACACTCTTTGGTTGTGGCTGTCTCATTCATTTCATTATGTAGTGACTGCAGTATACCTTTATTCCAGACTTATTACAGCTTTCTTGGTAGCTTCAAACTGTCTTTCTCACACTCTCTCACTTATTTTATATTTACATTTTAGAATGGTACTTAATTCTAGGCTTTATTAACATTTATTACTGGGTTACAACAATCCTTTCCAGCTGACTCACTTATTTCATATGGCAGAATTTACAAGGATGTATTCTACACTTGTCTATCCTTTGTTGATTGATTACCACTCATTTTCAGGCTGAAGCAGTTATCTGATATTACAATACAGGTGGAAACTCTATTTGAGACTTGTTTAATCTTTATTACTGGATTGCAATACACTCTTTTCCAGGCTGCATCACTTATCTAATCTTACAATACTAGCAGAATCTTTATTCTAGGCTTATTTCACCTTTTGTACTGGGTTACAACACTGAACTCTTTTACAATCTGTCTCACTTATATTCTATAACAATACCAGCTAAATAATTACTAACCTGCCTGGTGGTGCAACCTCAGCAGCCTATCAGCATAGGCTCGCCGATTCGTGGAACAAACACCTGCAGCTGTAATATAAATGAAGGAATATTGGAACATATCTCTCCATACTATAGGCTAGGATAGCATTTCTTACATACGTAATTACATGGATATTTACTCAGTAGTGGGGCATTGGGAATTTGGCGGGCCTCCTGGATCCAACGGTTCAGTTGGTCCTCCTTATGTCACTTCAGGTCCGCATGGTGGTGATGGACCTGTTCACCAGTCCTTGGAATGCCTGTGGCACTGGTGAGATCATGTGCCAACCGGTTCCATGCCTCTGCCTTGTACGCTCCCCATTGAACCTGGCTCTGCATGAGTTGTGCTTCATGATCATGGACTAGGAGCCAAAGCATATATTTTGACTCCTCAACACCCCACCTTTGTGCTCTAAAGCGATTTCCCTCTCCTGCACCTGCCATCCTTACTGCAAATGGGTACCACAATCAGTTATGGTGTGTATTCCCGTCTATGTGGCTTATATATGCCAGTTTTCCCGCACTTATCTGTGATTGGCCATTTTGGATATTTATCAGCTTAAAGCAAACCTGCTTTGTCATGGTTCTGTTTTCATTCATTCCTATATATATGCTAATACTGTATTTCTCAGTACAACTGTCATGGCTTAGTGGTTCAGTACTTTGACTATGGTGCATAGTATCCCGGGTTCGGCCCTTGGCATTGCTTTTTTTTATTTTACTACTGTCTAGACAGGCTAGGAGGTGTGTCTGTGTAAAGGCTGCTTTGATACAGCTTGCCCAATGTTGCCCGCCGGTAAGCTAGTCGGCACGCTGCGCAGCTCCGCGCAAATGGCTTACTCTGGGTAATGCGTTATTTAGCTATGAGCACTCATATTATGCTGGGTGAAGTGCTGCTGAGCTACGGGCACTCATATTAAGCTTGTTAAAGCGCTGCTCACCTCCGGGCACTCATATTAAGCTTGTTAAAGCGCTGCTCACCTCCGGCCACTCATATGCAGCTTGTTAAAGTGCTGCTCACCTACGGGCACTCATATTCAGCTTGCTAAAGCGTTGCTCAGCTATGGGCAATTATAATCCTTTTTTTATAAAATTATTCTGTCGGATTTCTTCACAAATACATGGCCCATTTCATTACATTTTACTTAAATTATAGTTTTATATATATATATATATATATATATATATATATATATATATATATATATACATATATGTCAGGGGATTGTTTCATACTTATTTAAATAAAAACGGTGAATGATGTTGTGGGGGCTCGAACAGTGACTACCTCCTCTTTGGCCAATGTCTCTACCGCTACGCTATTGCTACTTGGCTTAATTTGCATATGTAGATCTTATATGCTTTTCAATGTCTGCTAACTGTGGCTGAGCAAAGGGCATACCAGCGCAAATGCGGGCAAACATTTTTGAAATTATAAAAAAAAAAATGAAACTGCTATTTTTATGTTTTACACATTTTCAGTAGGGTTTAGTCTGTGAGGATGTGTGGTGTTGTATTCCTTGACATTTCTAAGGACTCACTCGTGGGTGTTTACTTTCAGGCCTCTGACTCTTCTGGGGGCGTGTCCCTTTGCAGTACTCGGCATTCAGACACGCCCCCTACGTTCCTACATGGACCGTGTTAGCCTAGGGTATGATTCAGCATGCCCTCATGAATATGCATGGCATGCTGACGTCATACCGTTCAACTACAGCCTCCGAGTAAGACATATTAAGTCTTACACGGAGGTTTCGTGAATCCGGCCCTCTATCATCCAGGTAGTCAACTGTGTTTTCATGTTGGGGTGTATCAAACAATCCCTGTTTTATGTGAGTAAGTCAAGTTTGTGGGGAAGCCTGTGGTAATTTCAAAAGAAGGGAGAACCATTATTACCTGGACTAAAAGGGAGTCACCACCACTATCTTTGAAGAGTCCTTCTGGATCTTTAGAATAACTCTTACTATCAGAGGAAAGGGTGGAAAGCATACAGGAAAATTCCTGTCCATGGGAATGAAGAGGCAGCTGTCTTCTAGACCTGTTTTCAAGGAACTGGGAACAGAATTTCTTTGACTGACTGTTTTGAAAAGAGATAAACATATCTATTTGAGGAGATCCACACAGATGAATCAATTCCTGGAAGAGCCCTGAGTGTAATTTCCATTCGTGAGGGTCTGTTCTAGTCCTACTACAGCTTGTTTACTACATTTTGCTCTGAGGTTAAGTAGCTGAAAATCCCACCCTCCTACTATCGCTCCTTATTCTGTTCTTAAACTCATTGTCTCTCTTGCTGTTTGCCCCTTATGTTAATTTGACCATAACACTTTTTTCCTCTCCACTTTCGTTGGTTGCTGTCATTGATTACAAAGGTATCAGTTTGTAGAGTCACTCCCTTTTAGCTACTTTTTCTCTCACACTGTTTTCCATAAGCAGCTGGAAACATGGATCCAACCATTACAGTAGCTAGTTTAGTTGAACTGGACATCCTAAGACAACTTAGCAATTGTTTTATGTTTACTGACAACCTCCTCTTACATAAAAGAAACTGATACAGTGTGTGAGAGATGTAGTCGTATAATGTAAATAAAGGCAAAGCTCTCACATGTAGCCACTACAAATAACAATCAGGTTGTGAATACCACGCAACACCATGCTAAACCAATTGCATACAACTCAGACCACACATAGACCTACATATGCTGAAGCTCTTAAAGGTAAGCTACCTAAACCACAAAGGCTTCCTAAATGTACCCTCAGCAACCTCACAAACACAAAACATAGGAAGCATCTACCAAGATAAATACGTCAAAGAGTCACATTGTCACATGTCAATAGTCCATAAGGAAAAACATCCACACAATTCAATATCCTAGTTATAGGTGACTCAACAGTGAGACACGCTGATGTACAGCTTACCAGGCTGTGCAAGGAGAGGGTCACAGTCAGTTACCTATCAGGTGGCTGAATTCGCCACATCATTCATGCATTCGCATTCCTGCACCACAAGTACATATATGATATAGTCATAGTGCACGTGCATGTAAATGACTTGAGACGTACCTCTAAGGACTATATGAAGACAGAAATTATGGCTGTCTCAGAATATGTGTCCAAGGCAGGTATGAAGCTAGCTTTGAGCAGCATTCTACCATAACAAAGAATGATGCTGCAACACAAATAAAAGATTGCTGATTTCACCAATTGGTTAGCTTTTAGGCTTATTCAAAGGGGATTCAATATATAACCACCCTGGGGGTGGGGGTGGGATGGTAGACAGTCGTAACTTCTTTTTCAGTGATGGCCTGCATTAATCCCCCCAAGGCTTTAATATATTGGCGAACTCCTTGACAACCCCCATAGTGCCTTTTTTAGGCTATGTCAATTTCCTAAAGCTTTCAAAGTAACAAAACAGAATCCAGCTAACATAAAGGTATTGCTGCTGAACACTAGGGGCTTTAAACTTAACTTCCTACAAGCATTCCTTACCCTGAAACATACTGATATGTGCACTGTCACGGAGACCTGATTCAAGATCAATGGAAGCACTCCAACAGTGCATTGTTTCAATACCTGCCACAGGTTCATAGGTTCATAGGAGATTACTAGGCCAATAGCTTAAGAGCTCTTATAAGCCTAGGCAATATAACCTGATTTTACCAAATATTTGGCCCCTAGAAGCAAGAAGTTGGCATAGATTTGTGCTTATGCTTTGAGTATCTTATCAATTACCCCTATCCATAAGGGATGTAGGCACTACCCCAGATGTGAATTTGCGATTCCCCATCCATTGATC
This sequence comes from Protopterus annectens, assembly GCF_019279795.1. NCBI lineage: Eukaryota > Metazoa > Chordata > Ceratodontiformes > Protopteridae > Protopterus > Protopterus annectens. The sequence continues at coordinate 1,149,802,925 of NC_056746.1, forward strand.
TAAATTGTGTTTGAAGAGGGCCAGGGAAGGGCTGCGCTAAATGTGAAGAGGAAGCCTGTTGCAAAGAAGGGGCAGTCTCTGAGACACATCTATCTCTCCAGCATGTTTTGTTTGAGTTGCTGATGAAAATACACTTCCTAGGATAAAAATAATATAGTCACAGAACAAACACATTTTTTCCTTAGAAAAAAATAAAATTGTGGGAGGTTATTCCCACCAGAGTCCTCGTCTGTTCAGCTTTGAAGTATTTCTAGCCGGCAGTCAGTTCCATGAAGCTGACAGAGTGAGCATACTACGAAGGCATGAAAACTCAGGGGCTTTTGGTAGCCAAACTGCTTTTTTATGTGGCTCTCCTTGAGCCCCTGGCAGTTAGGGTGCATTTGAAGGTGCCCTGAAGCTTTGAAAGCTGTCAGGTGGCCATATTCTGGGCAGGATATAATCCAAGTAGCTTGTCTGAAACAGTAAAAACAGAAATTAATTCTTTATCAAATCCCATTAAGTCTTCCCTGCATATAGTAATAAAAAACAGGAAAAGTACTGCAACAGTTATCTAATGTTGAACATCTTCACTCATTTCCAGGATACTGATGTGCAGACTGACCTCACTCTATGACTATGCACCATAGCCAATTTACCATTGAAATTTTCCCTGAAGGGCTGAAGTGTCCATGGAGATAGTCAGCTTTGGCTGACAATTTCAAAGGGACTGTCCAAAGAAAGAGTACCTCAGAAATTCTAATTTCACTTGACACTAAATCTAAGCACCAGCTGGACTGAGTTTGAATGGTCTATTGGATGACGTCATATGGTACTTCACAAGTTATTATGTATTTATTCATTTATTTATCTTTCTTTACTAGGAAAGTCCAACTAGAATTTATCACATTTTCAGCAGAGGCCCTGGGAGAAAAGCTGCACAGTTATTACAGATATAAGTACAAAGAACATTACAAAATGCATACATTAAGAGACACAGTAGGAGTTTTTCATTGTCCAAGGAGGAAAAAGCTGTACAGTTTTTTACAAAAAATAATGGCAACCATGAACTCCAGTGTCTTGAGGCACATAGCTGCAGACACTGTTCTGAAATGGAAAAGCTTAAATACTACTTGAAGAAAGGGAGGAATCCTGTATTGGGGAAACCTGACCTTTGAAAGAAGTGTGCCCAACAAGCAGCATATTTTATTTATCCTTTGTTGACTAAGTTATCAGGGGAGACCCAAGCTGGTATATATACTGGCTAGGAAAAATTTAGCCAGGGCACAGGGCAAAGTACAGTTGTATAAGTAAAGTTAGCATAACAGTAGATGTTCAATTAATCACTGCTGCTGTAGCCTTAGTAGCCTTAGCTGTATGGGTTATAGCCTGTCAAGGATATAATAGCTGGCCAGCTTCCAAAGCATCAGGGCACATTCCATGCACTCAAACTGTTACGTATCTGAAGCTGAGCTGCCTAAAATCACAGGTTTGACTGCCAAGCCTTGAGAGCTTTCAAGCCAACTGAGACAGGGAGACTGAGCCCTGACAGGACATAACTAGGAGTAAAAATTTTAACACACACACACACACACACACACACACACATATATATATATATATATATATATATATATATATATATATATATATATATATATATATATACATATATGTATACGGGTGCCCTTCACATGGTCGACATTTCAGAATGTCGAAGACCATATGGTCGAGACCATATGATCGACATTCGTAATGTCGACCATGCGGAACCGGCATCTCCATACAGTGCGGAATGGAAAGATTTCCATCTTCTGCACTGCAGTGCGATCTCAGAGTTGGTATATTTAAGTTCCAGGGGGTGTAGGGGGCATAGCCCCCCTGCTAGCAGCGTGAAGGTAAGTTTTTGTTGTGTTTTTTTTTTTTTATTCCATGGACGACTTTTCAAATGTCAATCATATGGGCTCGGCTATATGATCTTCGACATTCTGAAATGTCGACCATGTGAAGTAGATCCATATATACACATGCACATGCTGGCATAATCAAAAAACAAAAAGGTGGGTGGAAGGAATGAGTGGCTACTGCAGCAGCGATCATTATATGGTTAGATTACAGTAGCTTACTCCATTTGGGAGTTGGAAGTGAAAGGGTCCAGGAGCTCCTGCAAAATTGTCCTAGCAAAGGCTGATCTAGACTTAGAGAAGGAATCAAGCTTGTAGTGCTTTGTAAACATATGTACAGAGGACCAAGTTGCTGCTTCTATAATTCCAGAATCCAACCTCTTCCAAAAAGCCATAGAAGAAGCAAAGGCCCTAGCAGAGTGGGCCTTGACCTAGCCTGGAGTAGTTTGTTGTGATGTGAATAACACAGAGCAATAGCCTGAGACAACCATTTAGAAATAGTTTATTTTGACACAGGTTGTCCCTTCTTCTGACCTTCGCAAGACATGAATAATTGATGCACAGATCTGAAAGATTTTGTTTTGTTAAGATAGTACCTGAGTTGTTTGTGGACACCCAAGGTATGGAGTATCCTTTCTACCTCATTTTAGGCTCAGGAAAGAAAACTGGGAAATGCATATTTTGCCTTAAAGTAAACTCAGATACCACTATAGCCATAAAAGAAAAATTAGCTCTCAGAGAAACCCTGTCCAGGTGGAAATTGAGATAAGGCTGACTCACCATAAGAGCTTGCAACTCATATACAGTTTTCCATGTTATGAACCTCAATTAAGCCTGATTAGCTGTAAAAGTTTTTCACTTGCATCTGAATAAATAAAGCTACTTGTAGTTCCAGTTTTCTTTTTGTTTTTATAAAAAAATAGTCACACACAGTATTTTATAATGCAGCTCTCTGCACCCAGCACAATTTCCCTTAAGAACAGACAGTGAATGCACACTCCTGTCCTGGGGCTGGACTTCCTCTCCAGCCCACAAATAAGATTCCACACTGACCACCTCAGAGTTGAGTCCTCAGCAGGGTGTTCCAAGACAATTCCTCCACCACACTCTGTGTGAAATCAGTGCTAAGTGTCCCTGTTCCAAGTAGCTGACACACACTCTTTCCGATTTTATTTTTCTCTCACAAACACACACACACACACACACACACACACACACACACACACACACACACACACACACACACACACACACACAAACATACACACACATACCTGGGCACAGATTTATTCACTATGCCACCCCCAGGTAGATACTGCCACCAAAACACCCCAAAGCCAGCTACTGTAAGGCTCTTACCAAGGTACCCAATTATACTTAGTAAAATGAATACTTATACAAATGGTAATGTTCAACCAAGCAGCAAGACTTTCAAGAGCGTGCAGCCACAGTGCCACTAAATAAATGCAATCACTTTCAAAAAGTTAAATATTTTCTAAATGACCAGCCACAATGAAAGATATAGATATCTTTAATAATAAGTAATAAAATAGAAAACATGAAAATACTGAGTATCTGTTTACAATAAACACCAGGGTTTCAATGCACAGGAAGTATAAAAGCAACACAGATGGAAAGATTCAGACAGATACAGAAAAAATATATTTAACTAATCTCACTATATTTTTCTAACAAACTGAAGAATTACTGTTACCTACTTACTGGCTAGAGCAAAGCAAGATGAAGTTAGATGAGTGTCCCTTGCTAGGTCAAATAATAAAGTGGTGAGTGCCACTATCATATCTCTCACTAGTATCTAACTACAGTTTCAGTGCTAGCTACAGAATGACATCACATCTGTTCAGCTGATTCTATGGTTTCCATACTACCACATCACTAAATACTGAGCCAGGATTTGGCACAGATCTGTCACAATACACACACAGAACTTTGTTAATGTTTCATATAGCATCTGGAAGCTACAAAACAATTCCAACACTTCTACCCTTTCAGGAGAAAGGCTTTTCATAGACATTGTATCTCTGGGTGCATTTAGACCAGTAAGATAGAATCTTTATGGCCTAAACCAAGTCATTTAATTTCAGGCTATTTTTCTTAAGGTAAGTTGGGCTGAGATTAACCCGTCCCTTCCAGTATCCTCTGTTAAAATATATATATAGGGAAAGAAATTGCTTATATGCCGGTTCCCTATTTTGCTGTTTCATGCTTTCAAGTTCGATCAAGACCCATTCGAAGGATTGTGTCTTTCATTATATAATAGGAACTCTGTAAAGTTTTGGTGATATGGAATAACTGAGTGAGACAGAAATAGTGAGAAATAGTCAAGGCATGTTTACTCAGAGATTGTAAATTCAAAATTAGAATGAACTGAAAATTGCTGTGCAATAGCAGTGAGGAAAACCAATTCAGTTCTGAAAATTGTAATATAATAGAATAGCAATGGGGCTGAAAGGTGAAGTGGGCATAGAAGAGGAAGTAGGATGTGATAGGAGTTATCCGGGTTGACTACAGGGGCAAAGCCAGTTATTTTTAAGATATTCCTTTAATTTGTTTTAAATGAAGAGTAGCTGGGGGTGCACTGTATGTTAGGGGGAAGTGAATTCTAGGAGTTAGTTATTTTGCTAGAGTAGAGGGAGTCACCATGGTAGTTATGTGATTGTGTTACTTTGAGCAGTGACCTGTTGGAAGACCTAAGGGGCCTGCAGTGTACTTGTGGTTGGAGAAGAGTTGAGATTGGAGGGCAGGTATGTGGGTTATGCATGACTTTCTGGGCGATGGTGAGTTGGTTTAAGTTTAGAAGGTTTGGAAGCTCTAGCCAGTGTAGTTATAGGAGAGTGGAGCAGTGATGGGCTTTATGGGGTTGATTAATGGTGAACTTAGTGATTTTATTGTAGCAGGATTCAAGATTGTGCAGGTTTGCCTTGTGTAAAAGGAACAAAGGAATGAATGTTACGATAAAAAGAAAACTAAAATTTCAAACTTCTGAAATAACTGAAATTGAACTTGAATTATGTTTTGAAAGAAAATGTAATCGTTTTTGTGATTAAAAGTACTCAATAATAGAAAACTATGGGATGGTGGTTGAGAGATGAATGTGTTCTTGGATACTAAAGCTGGCAAGACAGTATAGTTCTTAAATGTTGTTATTATTAATGGAAAAGGGGGAATACTTAGATACTGGGGACAGCCAAAAACTTGTTTTCATTGCAGGGCAGATGACCATTTAATAAGTGAAATTGGTCATACAGCTAACAATTGTAAGATGAAGTGCAGAAATTGTGGCAATTTGATTATTTGCAAATTAAGGAAACTGAAATGTTTACGACAGAGACTGATTCAAGAGACAAACATATGATAATAATGTTAAAGACAATTCAAGTAAACTTATTCAATAGTGAAGTATATCGCTCTTCATATAATGTTGAAGTGCATAATGAGTATGAAAATTTAAGTCACACTGAAGGTGATAGTGGTGTTGGAGAAAAAGGTTTTACTGACAAAAGAGTGCATAAGAGAAAAATAAAATTACTGCAAAAAGAGAGGATATCTTAAGGGTTACATCTTTGAATGTTAATAATATTATTAATGAAGAACTAAGATTAAATGTTTTAGCTTGGACACAGAGCTGTAACATTGATTTTATATATCCAAAATATTAAATTTTTAAATGAATCTCAAAAATTTCAAGCTGAAGTTGTATGGGGTAAAATGGGGTTTATATCATAAAGTCAAATGCTGTGAATGTCGAATACCAAAACATCAAACTGAAAACACCGAAGTGTAAGAAGTTCGAAAATGCAAAACTGCGAAGATCGGAAATACAAATGGTCATAGTTGGTCCTTCTGTACCCTGTTTGTCTCCACTGTGGTGCGATCTCAGAGTTGGTATATTTAAGTAGGGGGGTGTGCGGGGCACAGCCCCCATGTTGGGGGGTGTGGGGGGTAAAGCCCCCCACATTAGTAATACTGTGAAGTGTTTGTGTGTTGTTACGTTGTTGTATGGGTGTGAAGCTAGCTGACAGTTACTATTTGGAGTTCTGTTTTTTGATGTTGTCAGTTTTCGGTGTAATTACGTTTTGAGGTTTGGAGTTCGATGTTGTGGTATTCGGTGTTTTCATAGTTCGAGTATATGATATAGACCCGGTAAAATGTTCCATTCCAGTTTTTTAATTAAGGAAATTAGTCTCAAAGTTTTACACATTTTTATTATAAGACACAGCAGATGTGTGATGTATGACATAAGAGATGGAAAGAGCATTTGGAGACTAATAGTATTATGTGCCTGTACTAACTATGTGTAAAGGAAGGAAGGACTATTTGAAAAAATAATGAAAATGTTTTAGTTAAAATGGATATTGCCATACTTGGAGATTTTTAATTGTAATTTAAGAAAAACAAAAGGCAAGATTGGCAAGGATGAGCAAGTTTGTAGGCATATGATCAAATGTAGATAGTACAAGTTGGACAGAAAAGATTATACACATATGAAAGAGATCATTTAAATACTGAAATTGATTATAATTTTTTCTCAGAGGACTTGGATGAAAAAATAGTGAAATAAATTAGCACTGTGTCATCAATACTACAATAACTAATAATGACAGTTATATTAAGACTGGGACTGGTAGAAGAATGCTTTCAGATAAAGTTCAAAATTAGGGTAATTTCAAACTTGAAATGGAGTGATTTGGGACTGTTCATTATTCATTGAGACTTTTTTATAGTTCTAGAGAATATTGGTGAATTATATATAAAGATACATTAAAAAAGAACATATTAGATTAGAAAATAATTCTGGAAAAAAAATGATAAAAATATAAATACTTATAAGAACAAGATGATAAGGAAGCAAACATGAAGAAGTTACATGTCAAAAATGGGTCTATATTAGAACATCGAAGTTTCAAAACTTTGAATGTTCTAATATCGAACCCTATTCAGCGAAAGCTGAAAATATCGAAGCAACATAAAACCAAATTTTTTCCTAGGGAATGAATTTGGTTGTCCATTTCTGTTGCTTCTGTATTTTCAGTGCTGTGGTGGAAAGTTACGGGTCGGGTTCAGGTAAGTGTGCGATTGAGTGTGGGTTAGGTATGTCTGCGATTGTGTGGACATGAGGTTTAGGGCTCGGGTTAGGTATGTGTGTGATTGTTTGGACGTGAGGGTTAGGGCGGGTTAGGTGAGTTAGGGTTAGGGCACGGGTCAGGTAAGTGTGCAATTGTGTGGACGTGAGGGTTAGGGTGGGGTAGGTGAGTTAGGGTTAGGGCACCGGTGAGGTGAGTGTGCGATAGTGACAGACCTTAGGGTTAGGGTTTTGGTTAAGGTAAGTGGATAGTTAGTGGTTTGTGTATAGTTTAGTGTAGGGTTAGGTGTAAGATTTTAGGTGTATGTGTGTGGATTGCTGTTTGTTTGGTGTGTTGTGTGTATGTGTTTTGGAACAGCAAATTTTTTCCCCAGGAAAAAATTCACTGTTCTGTATGTCTGATGTTTTCAGTTTTCGCTGAATAGGGTTCGATATTAGAACATTTAAAGTTTTGAATCTTCGATGTTCTAATATAGACACGTCAAAAATTACTTTATCAGAAGAATATAAAAATGATTAATAATATGCTATGTAAAGAGAAATATTTATTGCAAGGGAGAATTGAACAAATATTGCTTATTTCAGATAAAAAAGTAAAAAAGTATGAAGGAAAGATATCTTGTTTTAACAGAGGAGAGATTTAAAGTATATAACATGAATGATATTATGGGCATGAGATATATATCATTATGATATTAGGCATACAGAACAGGAAACATGTTGGGAAGTTAAAATGGACTAAAATTAGTAAAACAATTAGTAAATATATTACTTTAAATTAATTAACTCATTCACTCCAACGGAGCTCAGGAAGTTTGCACTGTAACTTCCAATGGGCAGAGCCTAAGCCTTTTGACAGAATTAAATGATGTCCTCACATTTCAAACAAATGTTCATGTCTCAGGAACAATAGGGGTTAGGAAAGCAATATAAATGGCAAACCATTCTGCATAAACTATTTTTATAGTGGTAGCATTCTTTAGGTTCTAGGTCTTAAACTGAATTTTATAATTCACAGTGAACACAGTAACTATTGTGTTTGTAATATTTTGTAAACAACTTACAATATCTCAGCAACCACTCAAGTTACACACATGCTGTTAGCATTTTATTCATTTAGCTGCGTGCTTTTATATGAGGCTAAGGAGTTCTGTCTGTGTTATTTGGTTGTTGAGATGTTTAGAAAATGTGAAAATTATATCTATATAAATTAATATCATGAAAACAACAGTTAATATCTCTTTACCTACACTAGACAGAGTACAAATGTTAATGCAGTTGAGTTTGCTATTGTGTAAGCTTTAAGATGAATTTTTTTAAAACCTTGTACATAGCAAGATTTTGGAATTATTGATGAAAATATGAACAAGCAATATCTGAAGCCTAGGGGGTCAGTAGGAGTTAACTGCAGATGAACTTGGAGATATCACTCAGATGTAATGAGTTAAAAGATGTATTATAAGATGAGTGCCCAGATCATGATGGGGTATGTTATGAATTTCATAAAACAATGACAAATGATACATAGCAAGTTTTTGGAAGTCATGAATGATTGGCTTCATAACAAAGTTATGAATAAGAATGTGTGTGAAGGAATAATTACATTTATATATAAATAAAGAAGAAAGATCTAATATTAGGAATTGGAGACCTTTAACTTTATAAAATGTTTATGAAAATTTTGTAACAAACTCTAAGCAAACATTTACATTCTTTATTGGAAGATGGGATACATTGAATTGAAGGAAAAATATAAATAATTTCATGTTAATTGTCAAGTTGTATATAGTATTTTCACTGATAAAAACAACTATAACTGAATTGCTTGCAATGTAGAAAAGCATAATATAATAACAATCATGAATTTATAATGAATACTCTAGTACAATATGGATTGCATCCTGAATGCATTCAGTTTCTTAAATCTCTATGCTTTAATATACATAGTAAATATTAATTAATGGATGGATTGATAGAGAAATGCCAGTTAAAATAGGTATTAAACAGAGATGTCCCTTAAGTGGTGTTTTATTTTCCCTGGCAATGAATGCTATTATTGTAAAAGCTAACAAAAACCTAAGTACAGATATAGTTAAAATGTATGGTATTGGAGAGATGCCTATTTATTTGGTATTTGTAGATAAGTTAGTAATAACAGGGGATACTGAAGTTGTGAAACAGGTAGAAAATATTATGCCTAAGTTTGTACTTAAAATTTATAGGACTAAATTTACAGATTTGGAAAAGATAAAACTGCTGATATTAAAGTTTCTAATACTGAAATTAGTTTGTTTGGATTGATATCTGGAACTGAGACAAAGATTCTTGAACATTGAAATTATATATTTCATAGTGTTAAAATGGTCATCAACGTGGACAACATTTGCACTATCATATAAAAAGAGTATATATTAGTCATTCTTATAAGGAAACTTAGGTTATATTGGTGGTGTGTTTTCTTTTCCTTTGCATCTTGAGAAAATTCTGCTTGAATTTTTTTTTATTATTTTAAGGGGATAAAAACTCAAATTAAAGTAGGATGAGTGCATTTTAAGATTCAGGATGGAGGATTATGATTAAAACCTCCCATACCCTTTCCAGATTATTTGTATTTATACTGGATAATAGAAAATAAACTAAAATAAAATTGTATAGGTATGCTTATATGGGATAAAATATAAGAATTTTTTAGTTAATGGATAAGAAAAAAATTCATGGAGACATAATAGTGTACTATGATATGCTGAAGAGATGGGATGTTGTCTGGAAGAAAGTTACATGTACTAGGAAAGAATGGTATGAACAGATTATGGAGAGATTTTATTATGTACTAGTTTGGAAAGAAAAAGGTGATATACAAAAGTCACTAAAACCAAGAGAGAGAGATTTTATAATTTAAAAGTAATAAGTGATGTTCTAAGGAGACTGATGTTAGACAAATTACTGGTTAAAGCTGCTGTAAAATATAAACAATTAAATGAAAGACTGTGTACAGTATATAATATTGAGGAGACCAGAGAACACTTTTTCTTAAAATGAAGGGTCTGGCCCTTTTAATTTCTCCAAATCTTTTGGGTTTCTAATACCATGACAGGAATGGATCCCATTCCTAAGTCAAGGTATGATTAAAGTTCATGAAATTAGTATTGTTTCAATCTTTGATATCAGCCAGAAGTGCTCTTCACAGCACCTGCAATGTGCCCAGTAATGACTCCTTCTGCAATTCATACAGGGTTACATGTATTGGTAACATATCTAAATACGATTGTAGATTCTTTTGTATAAGACCCATTGCTCCTACTACTATTGGAACTGTCTGGGTGTCTTTCTTCCACATTGCCCTCATTTCTGCCTGAAAATCTTGATATTTTATAACTTTATGTATCTCTGTATGTAAAACACTGTAGTCACAGGGTGTGGTGACTTCAATGATTAATGCTACTTTTGTCTTCTTTTCATGGACCACTATATCCGGTTTTCTAGCAAATATCTTTTGAACTGCTGGTAATGGATGATCCCATGTGATGTAGACTTCATCATTTTCTATGATGCTTTGTTGCTCATGTTTCCAGTGTTTATCAGCTACTTCAATATTATAATGTTTGCACAACCCCCAGTGCAACAGTCTTGTCACATTATTATGCTTTTCAGTATACAGTCCTTCTGCCATTAGTATGTCACAACCAGTAATGAGGTGTGCAACTCTTTCCAATTCTGTTTTACAAAACCTACATTTGTCTGTTTCTCCCACATGTTCCATGGACTTTGTAAACAAATATGTATGTAGCCCACTATCTTGGGCCGCCAATATTAACCTTTCATCTCCTGGTTTGAATTCTCCTCTCTTTAACCATTCCTGCATTTGATCCTGATTAACATGAGGTTCTTCCAGAAGTTTTCTATACTTCTAACTATATTTATGCATTTTCCACATTTCTTGCCTTCTCATTTGGTCCTTCACCTTATATTTATTCTTTTGTTTTCTGGCACATTCAGTTGCTGCCTGATTTTTATCTACTTCTGGTTTGATTTCCATTCCTGCTTGATGCCAATATGCTTCTGCTAGATTAAGCAGAGAAGTCATCTTAGATTTATTCTCCTCATGATTCAAAACTTTTACTACGTTTGGGTCTTGTGAGGTCAGCAGATATTGTGCAGTCCCACGATTGCAGATCTATACATGTAATCAATTTCAAGGAGGCCCATCCATCCTTTGGGATGGGGAATATATAATCTTGGTATGCACTGATTTTTTTATAAATCATTTGGGGAGCATGAAGCATCCTTCTTGTTTTCCTGTCTAATCTATCCAACACAGTTTGGGGCCAGTCAATCACTCCAAAATTGTAAGCTAGGACAGGAAGAGCAAATTGGTTTATAGCTTGAATTTTGTTCCTAGATGTCAATGCTGTTTTCAGAATTAAGTCTTCTAAAGTATTCCTTACAAAGTTTTATTTGCATTTGTTCATGTTTTATTGTTGATCCTTTATCAGTTCCCAAATATTTATACACTCCTTCTTGCTCAAGTTCTTTTATATCACATTCTTGTCTCAAACTGATGTTTTCTTGGTGCTGCAGTTTTCCTGCTTTAAAGGTTGTTTTTGCACATTTATCAATACCAAATAACATTCTTATATCATCTGAAAAAGTTTTGACAACTTGCAGTTGTGCTTTCAGTTCCTCATTTGATGAGCTATACAGTTTTAAATAATTGACAAAGAGAAGATGAGAAGTCTTTAGACTTTGTTGTTTTCTAGGAGCCAACTTGTAGCCATGGCCTAAGCTGTTAAGTCGACAGCTTAATGGGTTAAGGCCAAAACGAAAGAGCAGTGGTGACAAAGGGTCACCCTGGAACATCCCCCTTTGAATTTTTATCCCTGGGATAACAATTTGTCCTTTATCATGGCTTAATTGCAAAGTGGTCTGCCACTGTTTCATGGTCACTGTAATGTAGTCAATCAGCGTGGGGTGTATCTTATACATTTTTAAGCACTCTTTTATCCATGAATGTGGGATACTATTAAATTCTTTTTTGTAGTCAATCATGCCATAATTAGGTTCTTCCCCTTTTTTACAGTTTTCCACTATGACTTTAACAACAAATTATTCTTTGTTCCATATGACTTTCTTTTATTGCCCTTTTGTTCTATTGCCATAATTGAGTTTTCTTCTAAATGACTATAAACTCTGTTGGTATCAATTCCAGTGTATATGTTATATGTCGTCGGAAGGCAAGTTATGGGTCTATAATTATTAGGGTAGCTTGCAGGTTAACTCTTAAGTAGGAGCATTGTTTTTCCTGTTGTTTGCCAGGTTGGTGTCTGCTTGGGGTGTGCATATAAATAGTCCTTTGGCTTAATGGGTAAATTGATTACTTCACAGATGCAAGGTACAGGGTTTGATTCTCACCTTTGAGGAATACATGGCTAGGCTTATATAAGCTCTTGTGTCATTAGCCTAGTATACATCTATAAACCTGAAAGGTTTCCAGGACTCTCATCATTGGGACTCCATAGTAAGATATACTGATGCCCAGTTAATCAGGCTGAAAAAGGAGAAGATGACCGTTAGTTGCTTATCTGGAGCTAGGATCCACCAAATCACCCACTCAAGTCATACTGCACAGGTACCAGTATGATTCCATCATAGTTCATGTAGGTGTAAATAACGTGAGATGCACCTCCCTGGACTATATGAAGAAAGACATTATGCAGCTTTCAGACTATGTGTCTCAGGCTAGTATGAGCCTAGCACTGAGCAGCATATTGATATCACCAAGGATGATGCCACAATATGAGCCACAAATTATTGATTTCAACAACAGGCTGTCTTTCTGGTGTCCAATATTTGTCAGCTTGGGATGACATGGTCAACAGTCCACATTGCTTTGCCAAGGATGGTCTGCAGCTTTCCCCTCTAGGCTTTCAAATACTAGCTAAGGCTTTATCTACCTCCCTAGTGCTTTTTTCAGGCAATGCCAAATTGGCAAACCTATAGACATAGCAAAATCAACTCAACAGAACCTCAAGGTGTTACTGCTAAGTGCCAGGAGTCTAAATAAAAAATTACACTCCCTTCAAGTCCTAGTCACACTCGAGAATACAGATATCTGTGCAGTTACATAGACATGACTTAAAGTGACAGACAGTACCACAGAAGTGTAAGGTTTCACAGCCTTCTACACTTTGACCAGTAGCTGCACAGACAAAGGCTAAAGGTGTAGGTGTCTCAATATACATCAACAACAGTCATACCTCTAGGGTGGTCAAAGAGGATGATTTGCTGGAGTTCCTCCACATGCAGATCAACATAGACAAAATCTCGTACCATATCCTAGCCAGCTATAGGTCCCCCTCTATGTCCCAAAAAGCTCACAATGCATACTTGGACCTATTGGAGACATTTACCATCCAACCAAACATCCCACTCTTGAGAGACTTTAATTATCTCTCTAGAGACTGGGAATCCTCACAGTCCTAAATCTACAGGCACAGATATTCCTGGACTTCGTGAATACAAATGCCATTGACCAAATAGCGAATATGCCTACTAGAGGATCCAGCATACTGGACCTCATGCTCACAAATATGGGAGAATGCTGTATCCCCCAATGTCTCGTCCTCCCTGATAAGGTTCAACCATAAACCTGTCTCCTTTGAAATTAAAATCAACTCCATAATCCCATCTAGAATCCCAAGAAAAAGAGGAAATGCATGGAGCTGAAGAAGAATGGCAGTGCCTCAAAACAGCATGTGTGAGGATTACAGAACAGATATGTGGCCAAGGCAGGTATGGAAATAAGTTACATAACGAAAGCTGGTGGTGGAATGCAGAAGTCCAGGAAGTCATCAATAGAAAGAAGGGGTGCAGGAAAAAGTGGAGATAGAAAACACCAACCAGGTAGGAAGGAATACTGGTTGGCTAACAAAGAAGCTAAGAAATGAGTTGCAATAGCAAAGGATAGGGCATCAGAGGCACTCTACCAACTTCTGAAAAGTGATTCAGTAGGTGGCACAAAAAATATATTAGGTTGCAAGGCAAAGAGAGAAAGATAAAGAAGATAGTCAGACCACAATGCCAGCAACAACCTGCTCACCAGTCCTCAGGACATCAAAGGCAGATGGAAGGGGTACTTTTAGCAGTTTCTAAATGCAGAAAAACCCACAGAAGCTGTACTTTCCCAGAAACAGCCTACAATGAGAGATGAAGAGGAGCCCACCCTAGAAGTAAGAATAGCACTAAGGAAAATGAAGTCAGGGAAAGCAGCAGGGCCAGATGAGGTCACAGCAGATATGATAAAGGTGATGGGTGAGTTAAGGCAGAAATGGCTTCTAAGAGTACTCAAAGTAGTGTGAAGAGAAAGGTGTATCGCAGATGACTGGAAAATAAGCATACTCATGCCAATGTACAAGAACAAAGAGGACATCCACAACTGTGGGCAGTACAGAGGCATCAAATTCCTATCAAATTGCATGAAAGTTCTGGAGAGGGTGATTGATCAATGGATATGCAGAGTAGTAGAATGTAAAATGGGAGATAAGCAGTTTGGATTTAGATCAGCATCAAACACAACTGACCAGATGCTTGTGGTGAGACAGTTTAGAAGAAGATAGAGATGAGGAAAGCATCCAACTGGACATTCCTAGACTTGGAGATGCCTGGTGTCAAAGCCATGGCCTGAAGCTCAATGCCAAAAAGTGTATTGTCATCCCCTTTGGTAAAAACTCTGTACCCATGAACTACCACATAACTTGTAGTCTACTTAATGCCAAAAGTGTGATAAGAGACCTTGGGACATAGGTGGACATTAGTCTCTCCTTTGATAATCACATCACCACAGTGGTCAGGAAATCCTTCTATGTAGCTCACCTCATCACAAAAGGTTTCTCATCCAGAAAAAAAAGAGGTCATTGTTCCTCTCAACTAATCACTCATTAGACCCATTATAGAGTACAATGCTTCTTTTGGTATGTACCTCACAAGACATCTGGAAAGGCCACAGAAATACCTCACAAAGAGGATTACTGGCCTCAAACAGATGCCCTACACAGACCGTCTCAAAAAACTCCAGCTTTATTCCATCGCATATCACTTACTCAGAGGCGATCTCTGCCTAACATACAAATCTATGTCAAACCCAGAGCTGTTGGACATGCTCTACTTAAAGAAATCCCAATCCCTCCGAGCTACACGCTCTAGGGACCTAAACCTTGTCACCACAATAAACAGGACATGCTGGAGGGATAGATTCCTGTCTCAGAGACTTCCCATACTCTGGAACAGACTACCTATCTATGTCAAACAGAGCTCCTCATTAGCATTCTTCAAGAAAAATCTTGATGACTGGATGGGAAATAGGAAATTCACCCCAGGGATCACTTCTGTGGCTCTGCTCGACAGGGGCACAGGAAAATCATTTTCTTGGGTGGTGAAAGCCAGGGTACCTTTTTGGCTAGGCTTATATGGGCCCTAGGGCTAATAGCCTAGTACCTACCTATGAACCTATGAGAAAGCATATGACAAGGTCCCAAAAATTCTGATCGGGGCAGTACAGCTGTGGTTCTAAGTCCCAGAAACATTGGTAGAATCAGTGCAGGCTATGTACAAGGACCCAATGATTCAAGTACATACAGTGTTTGGCCTCACAGAGAGGTTCTCAATGGGAGTGGGGGTGCATCAGGGTTCAGCTCTGAGCCCACTTCTGTTCATACTGGTGATGGACTACATTAGCAAACAGGTTGGAGGGGACAGATCAACAAAGTACATTACAGACAGACTCTGAGCAAAAACATCAGCAAAAGATAGGGGAATGGAATATAAAACTGAAGGCATATGGGATGAAACTAAGCACAGATAAGACAGTGGTAATTGCAGCAAACTTGGGAAATCAGAATGTTAGAAAAATATGTATTAACATATGTGTGCAATGCTTATTTTAAATAAGGGAAAATTAACACGTTTTTATTCTATATGCAGTATTAGTTCTATTTGAAACTGAAAACATGCTTTTCTGAAATTGTGCTTTCTGACACTGCAAGATGCACTCTGACTTAGTTTGCTAGCACAGCAAAATACATGTTTATGCTTTGGAACTGTACTGGAAAGCAGGTGATTTTCTGCTAGGTCAGGAAATTAAATAGAGAATAATAATAATTTCTGTAGATCCATTCATTATGGACAATAAGCTCTGTTCATGCTAATGAAAAAGTGCACATGCTGCAAGAAAGTTAGATACTATAAACAATGAACTGATTCAGAAATCTGTACTTGCATTTTGCTTGAATTAGCCATAGTACCTAGACTTGTAACATCACATAGCAAGAAAGTTATAATTGACCGGTGGTCATCAAGGCCATCCTGTTTACTAAAAAAATATTTTTTAAACTTTGAAGAGTCAGCTAGAAATGTGAGAAACATCTGTAAAGTAACAGAATTGTGAACTGGTGATCTGCTACGTCAGTCGTAGTGGGCAATGTCTTGAAAGAAAGGTATAATAACTGTGACACTTACTGATTTAGTCAGACAAACTCTAACTGCATTTTTTGTCTCCTTGCACAAGAATAAAGACACCTGAACTGAACCTTATGCTTTTGGTCTTTTGAAGTATTTTTCTCTGACATTTTTTGGTCCTTCGGACCGGAAACCCTCGTTTAGCCTGGGATCAGATGGGCCAGGTGGCATGAAACTGTGCAGGGAAGATACCACATCGGATCTTCTTAATTGAAAGACCTCCGACTGAATTGTCGTGCAAAAGAGGCAAGCCACTTTTCTGATCTACGACTGAAGGCGGGTTCCGTTTGAACAGTGAGTGACCAATCGCTGAGGCTCAGGTAAGGTGAATCTACTTTTTTCTGTTTTAGATCAGGGACTTGATTGTATTTGTTCTGTGAGAATTTTTAAAATTCAGGGACAGAAATATTGCTATCTTGTCATAGATCAGGGAAACAGAATGAGTAGGCAGGTAGTCTGAAGGGACTGTAAACACTTGGTGGTACCACATTAAAAACAAAAGGGTTACATAACATTTAAAAAGTTAAGACCAAATGGGTAATATGTGCACAAAAACGAAAAGACCCCAAAGCCCACCATTAACCAAAGACGCAAAATATATGCAATCACAGTGCGCCGACAACGTTAGATATTATACTAAATGAGTTAATAAATATGAATTTGATGGGAAACTAGAAAGATCCTCGCTTATCAAACTTATTAGACAGTTAAAAACTGATTCTAAAGGTCGGGTTAAAAAACAGCGTAAATTAGGAGTTCCTCAGGCACACAGGTGGATTGAGGAAGCAAACCGAAGAGAACAAAAGAATAAAAATTCAAAGCAATGTTTTTAGGCAAAGAAGATAATAACTTAGTTATAGCATCGGCCCCTCCGCCCACTCCATTTTCGGTTCCCTTACCGGAATATGAAGCAAAAGAACAAACTGACCCACCTCCACGATATCCAGTTGTTCCTATAAAACCACTACCATTTGTTAGAGATCCTATCGAGACTAGGTCTCGAACACGTAATTTAAAAGGGGATATTGAATTATATCAAATGAATGGAAATTCACGGGCTATGAGTGAAGAAGAGATATGCCCACTCATAGAAGTACCAAATCCTCAGGCAGGACAAGAAGGGCAGGACCCAACTCTCTTAGTATACAGACCGTGGACACCGGAAGACATCTGGAAAGCCACAGAGGGAATTCCCCATCCAAAAGTTAATTTTAGAAAGTTCTTAGAAGACTTACAGGGCATGAGATTAAGTTATCACTTAAATGGAGAGGAAGTAGAAAAAGTAGTCAGACAAATAGTAGGTCCAGATTGGCACATGATTAGTGGCAACTGGAATCCCCGTGACTCTGCACTTAGGCCCCTCCCGCATAGTAGCGCAGAACTAGACAACAGAGTGAAAGGTCTGACAGACCGAATTTCTGAGAAATGGATGCCTAGGGCAGACTGGACTTGCATTAATCAATGCATCCAACAAGAAAGTGAAACTGTTGATAGATATTTTACCAGATTATTGGAATGTTTTAACAATCACTGTGGAATGCAAGTGCCTGAAGATCAGACACAGGATTCACCATATGAGCAGCAGTTAAAGAATGCATTTTTGAAAGGTAGTATTGCACCCATAAGTAGTTTCATTACAAACATATGGTAGACCATCGTACAAGCAGATTACAATTACTGCTTGAATATGCTAGACATGCCGAAAGGCATTTTAATAACAAAAAGAAAAAGAAAGCCCAAGTATTTGCTGTGGAAGATGGAGAAGTTTATTTAGTACAGTCCGGACAAAAGGGCAAAAAGAATGCACAGGGAAACAAACAATCTGGTCAGCGATCAGAGGACTTTGAAGGGAGAAAGAAAAGAGGTGAGTGCTTCAAATGCAGGAAAAAGGGACACTTGGCAAGGGATTGCAGGAAAAATAAGAAGGCAGCAGTGGAAGACAAAAACGATGAAGGTGAGGACTGACTATATGAAAGTCAGGAATCACTAGATAGGAATAATAGAGAAAGGACAAATGAGAATGTGATAGAAGGAGCAGAGAATGTGATAATAGAGGAAGTGCAGGAAGCTACCGATAGTGAAGAAAACGAAATATTAGACCTAGCCTTACTGAGCTTAGAGCTCTATTTGGCTGACACAAAACCAGAAGTGACACTCCCGGTAGAAGGGAGGGAAGTCAAATTTTTGTGCGATTCAGGGGCATCACGAACCCTGGTACACCCCTCCAAACTACCAGAAAATTCAGAATCACATGACTTTATACTAGTAAAAGCAGCTAATGGACAGCTGTATCGGGAGCCTCTCTCCCATAACATTACAATAACAGATCCTGTTTCAGGATTAACCCAGAAAAGCAAAATTGTTGTTTCTGCAAAATGCCCAGTGAACCTTTTGGGCAGAGATCTTATGCAACTATTAGGCATAGCAGTAGTTCCAACCATGCAGGGTATGGAAGCACAGCGACAAACTAATACTTTTGCAGTGCAAACGGAAGGTGAGACATTTTACTGGTACAGCCAGGACTTAGTTATAACTGGCCCTGGAGCAGTGACTGAAGAGCTAATGAATGTAGCTATCAGTAAGCTCCTCTCCCTTTGTATTGACATACAACACCTGTTGCACTGTACTCTGTATTATTGTAATACACCAGGACCTGACAAAGAATATGAACATGAATTGTTTAAAAATCATGCAAACAGATTAGTACTGTGTAATTTGTACTGGGACATGAAAGGGAACAGTGTAGTTAGCTGTTCATTACCCTAGGAGTTCTTTTCACTTTACAAATCAAATCTAATACCGCATGTTAGTTTAACTAAAGAAGAAGATTTAAAATGGATAGACCTAGGAGAAAAAAATCACAGAATGGGAAAAACAGACAGAATCAGAACTGTCAGAACAGGGAATACAAAGACAGAAACTGAACTGGATAACACAAACACATCCAGCTGTACACTTGCAGTCCAGCAAAGACAGCTGAGAAGCCCTCTTATTAGAAGAGGAAGAAAAAGCTTTGTTAGATATACCAGAAACTCTCTGGTCAACAGGAAAGTCAGACGTAGGACTAATTCACACAGCAGGACCAGTTACTATCACGCCAAAGTCAGCATTTAGACCACAAAAGAGACAGTACCCCTTGAGAAAAGATGCAGAGGCAGGTATTAAACCTATCATAGCAGCTTTGCTTAAGAAGGGAACACTGGTGGAATCTCTCGATTCGCCATGTAATACACCCTTATTCCCAGCTAGAAAAGCAAACGAAGAATGGTGTATGGTCCAAGATTTACAAGCTGTAAATGATGCAGTAATACCAAGAGCACCTACGGTGCCAGATCCACATACCTTGTTGAATGATTTAAAACCTCAACAGAAGTATTTTTCTGTGGTAGATATCAGCAATGCGTTCTTTTCGATACCGATACACCCTGGCAGCCAGTATTGGTTTGCATTTACATTTCAGGGGAAGCGGTATACATATACGTGACTACCACAGGGCTATAGTGAAAGCCCAACAATATTCTCACAAGAGATGGCAAGTAATTTAGCAAAATTTATCCCACCGAGAGGTAGTTAAATTTTACTTTATGTTGATGACATCCTGCTGGCCGCCCCTACCCAGCAAGATTGTAAGGAAGATACTATAGCATTATTAAAATTCCTAGCAGTTGAAGGACACAAAGTAAGCAAAAATAAATTGCAGCTTTGGAGAAAACAAGTGAAATACCTTGGATATGTAATATCCAAAGATGGCAGAACATTAGATGAGGACAGAAAAGTAGTGATCTTACAAGCACCAAAACCCACAACCAAGAAGGAAATGATGTCCTTCCTGGGTATGACTAATTTTTGTCGGAGCTGGATCCCAAACTATGCTTTGGAATCTGCACCTTTAACTGACCTGATTTTTAAGAAGCCTATGGCAGCACAAGATTTAATACAGTGGACACCAGAAGCAGAATTAACTTTCTGCAAACTGGCACAATTGATAGCATCATCATTAGTTTTAGGATTACCAAATTATCACAAACGTTTTTTCCAAACTGTAGTTTGCAAGCAAGGTTATATGACATCAGTATTGACTCAACAGCATGGGGACAAACAATGCCCCATTGCTTATTATTCATCACAACTGGACCCGGTGGCGCGGTCTCTACCCCACTGTGTACAAGCAGTAGTTGCAGCTGCAATGGCAGTGCAGGCTTCAGCCTCAGTAGTGTTATTCCACCCTCTCACATTGAGAGTGCCTCATGCAGTCGCAATCATTTTACTGCAAGAAAAAGTAGCATATCTTTCTCCTGCTAGGCATCTTTCTTGTATGACTATATTGTTGAGTCAACCTCACATGACAATTGAATGATGTACTACTTTGAATCCGTCTACCTTGCTCCCAACTCCTGTGGATGGCACACCCCATAACTGCCTGCAGGTAATTGAGCAAAAGACACTGCCTAGAAAAGACCTCACGGATGTTCCCTTGGATGATGCTGAGGTGGCATATTACGTGGATGGCTCATGCAAAAGGAGTCCTACAGGACAGAACCTAACAGGTTATGCAGTAGTTTCTGATACTGAGATTGTAGAAGCGAAACCTCTACCACATAACTTATCTGCACAAGCAGCAGAATTGATTGCCTTGACACAGGCATGTACCTTAGCAAAGGGTAAAAGCATAAACATTTTTACAGACAGCCAGTATGCTTTTTCTACTGTACATGTTTTTGCACAACAGTGGAAGAATCGAGGAATGGTGACATCTACTGGCAAACTGATTAACCATGCACAGTTTATTTTAGATTTGTTAGATTCTATTCAGTTGCCTCAGAAAGTAGCTATTTGTAAATGCATAGCTCATACAAAACAACAAGATAGGATTTCAAAAGGCAATGTGAGAGCTGACACAGCTGCAAAGCAAGCAGCCTCAGAAGCATTTCTTTTGAACAAGGAATTACAACCTTCTGAGATTTTAGACTTAGAAATGTTGAAAACAATGCAGACACTTACTACACAAGCTGAAAAACAAAAATGGAAAAGACGAGGAGCAATTCTCAAGGAAGGGCTGTACATCTCCAAAGAGGGAAAAACAATATTACCGTCTAATTTATTTAGATATGCAGCTTTGTTGAGCCATGGCCAGAGCCATGTCTCAACAGGGGGGGATGGTACAGTTAGTGAATCGGGTATTTGCTACATACGGGTTTACAAACTACACTAAAAAATTTTGCCTGTCATGTCACACTTGTAATAAACATCATGCACAAGGGGCATTAAAGCCCAAGCAAGGGAGTTTCCCTACACCACCGTATCCGTTTCATACTATCTGCATGGATTTCATAGAATTGAGCAAATGTGAAAACAAAAAGTACTGCCTTGTCATTGTGGATATGTTCTCCAAATGGGTGGAGGCCTTTCCAACTAGTAAACCAGATGCAGCCACTGTTGCAGAGACCCTAGTTAAAGAGATCTTTCCTAGATTTGGCATACCGGAAAGGATCTACAGTGACAATGGTACACATTTCGTTAACCAAACTATACAACAGTTAAGTCAGTATTTTGGGATTTCTTTAAAACATCACTGTGCATTTCACCCTCAATCTGCAGGGTTAGTAGAGAGGCACAATGGAGTTTTAAAGAATAAGCTTAAAAAACTTATAGTAGATACACAGAAGAACTGGGTGTACTGTTTGCCCCTGGCACTGTTGAGCATGAGAACTGTTCCGAATGCAAAAGGATTGACACCTTTCAAAAAGATTTTCAGAAGATCTTATTATATACCTCAGTGGAAACCTCTCATGCCTGCAGACCAGGAAGCAGATTGGACACTTGCAGAATACATGAGGAATATGCTAAATAACAAACATCTTTTACAGTTTAATTCTGTTTCAGATAAAGACCAAACTAAACGATTCGAAGTAGCAGTAGCCCCAGGCACTTGGGTCTGGGTGAAGACAATCAAAAAGAAGAATTGGATGACACCAAAGTGGGAAGGTCCGTATCAAGTACTGCTGAGCACGCCCACAGCAGTCAAGATTGCGGAATGTTCATCTTGGATTCATTTGACACACTGTAAACTAGTCAAAAACTTTGAACTTGATAAAACTCTTGCTAACACACAGCAGCAGTAAAATGACGACAAGACCTAGAGACAATAGAAATACTGAACGACTTCAGCAGTATATTCAGCAGTGTTGCATAATCATCTTAATAACTGTATTAGTGACAATGTTCTTTTTGCTGTGGCTTTTGCTGTGGCCTTTCTTTTCTTCAGCCACACCAGCTAGACTGAACAAATGTGATTCAACACTCATAGACTGGCATCCGAACTTTAACACTTACCAAGCAATCAAATATGTGTATGCTGAGACTTTTAATATTTTGAATTGTTGGATTTGCACAGCTATACCAACAGCATACGGGGGATTATTGATGGCTGCTGTCCCCCTAGGGGTCAATGAGACCTGGGAAAACTTGGTTTTTGAGACTACACCTGTGAAATCTAGAGACAAAATTGCATTATTTCTACCTGTTACACAAACAGGAATTGTATGCTTTTTTAAGAATGACACGATTCAAGTAGGTTGGAGTAAATGTAATGTGACTGTTTCTTATAAATGTTATATTAAACCTAAAAATGCTAAAAATACAGAAACAATTTGTGATGCAGATTATGACTCATACTTTGAGTCCTTGCATAAAACTGTTTGTGATATACAACATAATCCTGTTCTTTTAAAGCAACTGTCTATTATAGATAAGAAAATGTTTCATGCAGGGAAGGTGTATATCAATACTAAGGTAGAAAACTGTTATTTCATATGTGGGAAAAAGGCATACAAATGGTTGCCTGAGAATTGGTCCGGCAGTTGTTTTTTGGGTTACCTGGTCCCGGCCATATGATACACTACAGCTATGCCTCATGAGAGAATTCAAAACGTCAGAGACGTCGCAAAGAAACCTGAAAATCCAATCAAGAAACCTGAGAATCCAGTGGGACAGATTGTAGCAGGCTGGAGAAACCATAACTCTGTGAAAGACAAAAGTAAACTAGCACACATGGACTTGAGTGATACTATCATATCCTGGGCTGGCATAGCCCCTGCATATGGTGCAGTTAAATCAATTTGAGAACTGAGAAAGCTATCCAAACTTCTCGAGGTCATGAGCAATGCAACTTTTTCTGCTCTTGAATTAATGACTGATGAACTGAATACAATGAGAACTGTGGTGCTTCAAAACTGCATGGCTCTTGACTTCACCCTAGCGGCGAGAGGTGGTACGTGCGCTTTAATCAAAGACGAGTGTTGTTCATTTATTCCCAACAATAAACACGAGATCAACGATCATTTGGAAGTGATTCAGCAAGTGTCAGACATGACCAGGCCAGGCCCAAACCCACTGATGGACTTTTTCCAGAATTTGTTTGGGGGGTGGGGTTCCATCCTAATGAACATCCTGATTGCCATTTGTGTGGGATTACTTTTGATAGGAGCATGTATTTGCTGTGGAATTCCCTGCATGAAAAAATTAATCAAAGATTTTATAGACATGTCAGTTTCTGAGACTTTGTATCAAAGTACTGAAATTGAAGAACTGTTGAAAAAGGAAACACTTTCATAAGTTTAAACTGAATGACTCTCTTAGCTGCAAATCCTCAAAGGAAGAGGTTAGGAGAAGAAACAAACTGTTTATGCTTTTGAAATAGAATAAAAAGTATTAACAGGGGGAAATGTTAGAAAAATATGTATTAACATATGTGTGCAATGCTTATTTTAAATAAGGGAAGATTAACACGTTTTTATTCTATATGCAGTATTAGTTCTATTTGAAACTGAAAACATGCTTTTCTGAAATTGTGCTTTCTGACACTGCAAGATGCACTCTGACCTAGTTTGCTAGCACAGCAAAATACATGTTTATGCTTTGGAAATGTACTGGAAAGCAGGTGATTTTCTGCTAGGTCAGGAAATTAAATAGAGAATAATAATAATTTCTGTAGATCCATTCATTATGGACAATAAGCACTGTTCGTGGTAATGAAAAGGTGCACAAGCTGCAAGATAGTTAGATACTATAAACAATGAACTGCTTCAGAAATCTGTACTTGCATTGTGCTTGAATTAGTCATAGTACCTAGACTTGTAACATCACATAGCAAGAAAGTTATAATTGACCGATGGTCGTCAAAGCCATCCTGTTCACTAAAAAAATCTTTTTTAAACTTTGAAGAGTCAGCTAGAAATGTGAGAAACATCTGTAAAGTAACAGAATTGTGAACTGGTGATCTGCTACGTCAGTCATAGTGGGCAATGTCTTGAAAGAAAGGTATAATAACTGTGACATTTCCTGATTTAGTCAGACAAACTCTGCAACTGCATTTTTTGTCTCCTTGCGCAAGAATAAAGATACCTGAACTGAACCTTATGGTTTTGGTCTTTTGAAGTATTTTTCTCTGACACAGAAGAAGCTAAGAATTGAGATAGATGGGAACATAGTAGAACAGGTAAATAGCTTCAGGTATCTGGGAGGGATGGTTGAGGAGAAGGGAAGTCTGAATGAAGAGGTCAAAGCTAGAATCAGAGAGGCTTCAGCCAACTGGCATAGAGTGTCAGGTGTAGTATATCATAGAAGAATGCCAAAGAAGGTGAAAAGTAAGGTGTACAAGACAGTGGTGTGACCAGTATTACTGTATGGTACAGAAACCTGGGCAGTAAAGGTAGAGCACATGTAGAAGCTAGAGGTGATGGAAACAAAATGCTTGAGAAGGGTGGTAGGATGCACTCTGTGGGAGAGATGAAGAAATGAGGACATAACAGCAGAAACCAAAGTAGCTTTGAATGCAGAAAAGATAAAATAGAACAGATTACAGTGGTTTGGACGCATGTGCAGAAAAGCAGAAGGCAATCTGGTGAAGAAGATTTGGGACAGACAGGAAGAAGGTAAGAGGAAACGAGGATGTCCAGCAAAGATGTGGATGGATTGTGTGAAGGAAGATCTGTGACAGGCATGAGTGTCAAAGAAGGCAGGAGTGTGACATTTAATCGAGAGAGATGGGGGGCAGTTAACACGATTCCCCAACCCATGTAGAAAATGGGAAAAAGAGGATGATGATGATGAATCCCAATAAAACCAGTAACAGTTAGGGACTATTCCAAAGCAAATTACCTGTTATTAAGTGATGGTTTGTCAAAATTCAAGTGCCTCTCCAAACCCTGAGAACACACCAGACTATTCTGAGCTGCACTCAGAAACGCTATACAACCATGTCAATGACTGCAGAGAAGCTGCTGTGTCTACCAGAAGTAGGCCCAGAACTAGACCCAGAAATAAACCTCCCTGGTGGTATCCCAAATTAAACAGAATATACAACAAAAGAAAAAATATGGCAAAAATCAGGAAGAGTAATTTCCATAAAGATAAAATCTCTCTCATCAAAGTATATAAGCAACTAAGAGGGCTATTTAGGTCAAGCAAAGCCAACTTTGAGGTTAAGAAAAATAATTATAAGGCCTTCTACAGCTATGTCAGAAACCTCAAGGGCAGCACAAAGCAATATACTGAACTGGTGGTTAATGGTGTCACATTCACAAAGCCTGGTGATAGCAAACCTGTTAGCAGACAAATTCAGTTCCAGCTTTACCCCCTCCTCACCCCCAATCATATAATACCCTCAAACATAACCCCTCCAACTATAACTAGGGAGCATGTACTGGATTACTCACTAAAGCCAAAACATAGCCTCAGTGGGCCCCCAAAACATCTCAGGATGCCTCCTGTATAGTCTACAATACAACTTATCAGGACATTTGGTGTCATTATTTAACTATAGTGTTAAAAAAGACTTTGAACCACATGAATGGAGGACTGTGATGGTCATCCTCCTTCATAAGGAAGGACCTTCAACACATCTAAAGACCCATTACTCAGGCTAGTCTTATTTGCAAAGTCATGAAAAGAATTATCATGGAAATTATCAGCAAGGGCATAGGAGACCTCCAGACACTGGATCCATCCCAGTTTGGCTTTGTCAGAGGAAGGTCATACTTACTGAATCTGGTGGACTTCTTTGAAAAGGTCACTAAGGTAATAGATGAAGGGAAACCTGTGCCTTCTTAGATCTGGCAAAGGCATTTGGTACAATACTCCACTCAGACATTGTCAACTAACTTACAGAACTATGTATATACCCATTTAAAACATGCTGGATAGCTACCTCATTCACAGAAAGGACCCAGGAGGCTAAAATGGTGAGGCCACCTCCACAAAGAGGCTGGTCACCAGTGGAGTCCCCCAGGGCTCTGTGCTAGGCCCACTCCTCTTTGGCTTCTACTTCTCTGATGCAAAGTGAATGTTAAAGGCCTCTGGCTAACCAAGTTCACAGATGATTGCAAACTGGGAGCAGTCACTGAATCCTCCCAAGATAAGAGCACCCTTCAGGAAGGTCTAATACAGGCAAACACTTGGTGCCAAAGCCATGGCTTAAAACTCAAAACCAAATACATTATAGTACCTTTTGGGAAGTCTGCCACCCTGGGTTACTATGTCATCAATAAAACACCCTTATTAAAAGTTGATTCACTAGTCAGGGAATCTGGAAATTTATGTAGATAGCAACCTAGCCTTTGACCAACAGGTGTCCAAGATAGTAAGAAAATACTTCTATGTTGCTCAACTTATAAACAAGGGCATGGGATCTAGGTCCAGAGAGGTCATCATACTACTACACACGGCCCTCATCAGGCCCATCAATGGGGTGTAATGTTCCCTTCGGTATGTACCTGACCAGACACATACAGCAACTGGAACATCCACAAAGGTTCCTTACAAAACGAATAGAGGAAGTAAACACAGTGTTGTACACTGATCACCTCAAAGCCCTGTCTCTTTACATGGTGTCATACAGATTTCTGAGAGGTGATCTTTGCCTAACATACAAGGTGTACCTGGACCCTGTTCTGATGAATCTTTTGCATACCCACAAAACAAACAACATCAGAACTACTAGATTAAAATACCTATATTTTGCTTGCAGCATAAATAGGACATGTTGGAGAGACAGATGTGTTTCTGAGAAAATTCCCATTCTCTGGAACAGGATCCCCATCCATGTGAAGCAGAGTTCCTCCCTATCCCTATTTAAGCACAACCCAGATCAGTGGCTTTCCTGGCATCTACATCTCTGATGGACAGAGGCAGTCAGCAAATCACCCCTTATAAATCAAATATAAATCAAATGTGTATGCCACATTTGGGTTGTACTGCTAAGCTTCTAAAGGCCCTAATGGTCTTTATCATAGTGATCTTTTGCTTAGTTTAAACCTGTAAACCTATGAACCAAATTAATTCAGAAAATATGCTCTCAGCAATTTAAACCAAGCATTTTTGACAAATTAAATATGAATATAATATTATATGGGCATATGAAACTACTACTTGTAAAACTCATGCTATACTGGATAAACTTCATATAGGTTCTGTTTGGGTGGTTTAGGATATGAGATGCCATGAATTATGATATAATCAGATGTGGGCTGTACAAGGTATGGTAAATAAAATAAAAAAAATTGTTATGGCAAAAAGCGTGGGTGCTGATTTGCTATGTATATGATTACAAGAAAATGTAGAAGAATATTATGAAAACGTGTGTGTCTTAAGTGAAGTTTAAATAGAACACTGTGTTAAATGTTATGTGTATATAAATAGAGCTCCCCTACTCTTTTTGACATCTGAGCTGTCACTCATTGTGGCAGATAGAGCCTCAGTTTACAGTCTCATCTGAAGAACAGAAATGTACAATTTTGTCTGTAAGTGCTGCATCTTGAGCTGAGCAATACCTAGCTGTTGTGGCACCAGGCCCAGCTTCCATTCTGCACCCCTACCCCTTCTTAACTCAAGCAAAAAACATGGTTTTCTTCTCCAATTCTAGGAGCAAGAAAAAGTCTTCTGATTTCTAATCAATAGATTGAAAATAAAAAGAGGAGCTCAGCAGCAAAAAAAAGTTATTTTTGTTAAATGATTGCAGCACACTTTTGGCTACAAGTTTAAAAAGCAGTGTATCACATTCACTTAGAATACCACACAGAAAGCCCTGAAGCCATAGCACTATGGTCCTTACTACAAAAGCAATACTGGCATTCAGAAACTGAATGCCACAGTTGCACTACCACTGACTTTCTTCTACCAATCATGCCTACTGACACCTAGGGCCAGGACAGCTGCCTCCTTTGACCACCTTAGCTAGGCTTCTGCTCTTGAGGCTTAACAAGGTTTTGACTGCTCTCATGGACTGGAGCTGTCGCAGCTATGAAAACCTAGCAGATAATAATTTCTCTAAGGTTTGAGTGGCCAGGAGCTAACAGTCATCAAGGTACAGAATAATCTTGATTCCTTGCAGTCTTGGCTCACTGCAACTACAGCCACACACTTCTTCAATAACTTGGAGTACAGGATATCCCAAAAGGAAGAATTTGGGACTGATAATATCTACCTGCTACATAGAAGCATGGGACCTCCTTAACTCCTTAGCAACTATAAATCAGTTTTAAACAGAAAATCTGGACATTTTTCATCAATGAGCCAAGTGATGACAAAATCAATGAGAATAACCAAAAAAGGACATCAAAACATCACACCAAGCAATCCAATTATAAAGGAAGTCTGGAGACATTTATGATGCAAGTAGGTATGATGAACTGTAAACAAACAATAAAGAATAAAGAGATCAAATAAGCTCAATGAGAGGACTTCCAAGATTGCTGCATGCTGATCAACAGCTTAATTTCTTCTCTACCAGTGTTAAAAAACACCAAGAAATAAGAGCCAGTGATACTGACAGATTGAGTAAAATTCAATAACTGGCTAGTAAGTATTCTGCCTTTTTGCCAGCAATGAAGAAATTTAGAGAATATGAAAGAAAATCAACCAGAAAAGATGAAAAGAAAACACTGTATAGAAAGAATCCTGCAGCTGTTCAGCAAAAAGAAGTTCAAGCTTCAGCTTTGGTACAAGAGATGGCTTCCAATAATTTAGACAAAAATAAATAAATCAAATGCACTCAGAAGTGAATAAAATGAATGAAACATTGAAAGAGTATATCAACTCAAATAACAAACGGCTGAAAAAAATAGAAAAGGCTTTTACTAGCTATTCAGAAGAATTGATAAAATAGCAAAAATCAAAGCCACAAATGAAGAAAAGGCAGGCTAAGTATGAGACTTCTTAAGAATAGCTGTTTCAGAGAAGAAATTAGAGAGAGTGAGCAGAGAAAGTCTGAACATTTCTGCTGTACCAGAGAAACTGGAAGGAAAAGACTGTATTAAATTTATGAAAGCACAAATAAGCAACTGGACTAATATGTCACAGCAAGATTTGTTAACTGAAAGGGCACATTGAATATATGCTCCAAACCTGGTCACGAGAAAGCATTCAAGACATTTATTAATAATGATACAATCACACCAGTAGAAAGAGTTGATCTTGACAAAGCTGTGGAAGAAGAGAAAAGTATTAAAAATTGAAGACAGCAGAGTGTTGTGGAAAATGATTATTCAATGTACACCAGGCAGAAAGGAAACAACTTTATCCCAGCAATCAGGGACTGTTCAGAGGCAAGTGTAAGTTGTATGCTGCTATATCTAACTGTCTTCTGAATATTTTTCCTGTAGGATCAAAGTAATTTTTGATGCAGAACAGGCTAAGGAGGAAATAAAAAATGTTTAGTCAACACAAAGTAAGCCAGAAAACTGAAGAGGACTCTTCTTTTTATTCTTCTGACAATAAAGCTCATGAAGAAACTTTGTCAGAGAATCCTTGTCCAGTGTTTCAAAGGAAAATGCTTTTGAGACAGAAAAAAAGCTTAGGAGTTGACTAGAAGAATTAGGAGTACAGTGGACTTGAACCAGTCTGGTTTTGGGAGATGGAGATGAACAGGATGAAGACTAGCAACACTGAAATTAATGATTAAATGGGAGACTGTAAAAGATACAATCACATTTGTGAAATAAAAATTTGCAAGAAAAAAGTGGCTGAGAAAGACCAGACTTTTTTGTTCACATTGTGAAACTTCTGAGTGGACTGTAAAACATACACCACAATTAATGCCATTAATGTTTAGAATGACAATAAAAGAGGAAAAAAGTAACTATAAGTAAAACTATTTTGCTCTTATAAGTATTTGTATAAACATTTCATAATATAAAATGCATGATGTACAAACCTCTCAACTGTGCTCTGGTTCAAATGCATTACTGGTCTGGATCTATTATTTTTAGAAGAAGGACTGGATCTATTTATATATTTTAGGAGTTTCAGAAGAAGATGCTCACTGCTGTTTTCCTAGATGGATTTAGTCTGTTCAATTTGCTTAAAGAACTACTGAATTCTGTTCAAATAAAATGACAATCTACAAGCTGCATGTGTATTTATTTCATCTGCTTACTGGACTCACTGTTTTACAAGCTATCTACTTATAATCTGCTTAAGAAAAGCTGCATGTGTATTTATTTTATCTGCTTACTGGACTTACTGTTTTACAAGCTATCTACTTAATAGACTTGTCCAAGCTGGGGTTTGTGTTGTTTCATCTAATCTGAGCTATGTGTGTTTATTTATTTTATCTGCTTACTGGGCTCACTGTTTGCTATTTGCTTAATGGACTTTTGTATTTATCCAATCTGCTTAATGGAAAGCTGTATTTTTATGTACTGGGCCAAAATGTATTGGACTCATTGTTTTACAAGCTATTTATTTAACTTGTTTAATGGAGTACAAGCTGTGGGGCTATGTATTTTATCTGCTTAATGGAAAGTGTGTGTGTGTGGAAGGCAGCTGTATTGGACTCACTGTTTTACAAGCTATTTGTTTAATGGAGTGCTATGTATTTTATCTGCTTAATGGAAAGCATGTGTGTGTGTGGAAGGCTGTGTATTTTATCTGCTTAATGGCTGTGTATTTTATCTGCTTAATGGAAAGTGTGTGTCTATGTAAAATGCCCTAGTTAAGTATAACTGGTAGTAGGGGTTACTTAGTCTCAGGTTCAAACCCTGCTCCTTGGGTACAAAAAGCAAGAGCCTGAATTCCCTACCTACTTGTGTTCAATGTTTGGCTCTTTGGTCTGTTCCTCTTAAAATTTGTGATTTTCTAACAAATTAGTGAGAAGAACTGAATTCATTAAATAGCCATTTAAGTTTCAGTTGTCCTATCTTTCAGGAAACCCTTGGTAATTTGGTAACACAACATTGTATTCTAGCAATTTTCCAAGATTATACAAGCAATGTTTAAAATGTGTCCCTGGTTATTGGGATTTTTGTTTAAATTTTGGCATTTTACAGATTTCTTGTGCAGAGAGAGTCAGAAGTTTAGTGCTGTAATAGCATAATGGGTAGAGTACTTGCTTTTGATGTAGAAGGCTGTGGATTCTACTCCCGCAGTGTGTAGACGGATTGCTGATACTATGCTGTGTTGTACTTTTAAAAAGAATGCTGCAGTCCTGAGAATGTCCTCCTTTAAATGAGATACCTAGTAATTATGAACCTGATGGCTAGCTAGTGCAATGCAAGCTTGTTTGGAATTAAATTGTCATTTGATTTTCTACATGGGGTCTGCTGTTTGTCATTAGAAGTTAGAGATTTGTACCTATTTTTCATAGCCTTTGTCCAGATTTTTGATTATTTCAGGTTGAGAGGTATGATGATGTATACATTCGAGCAGTTTTGAGTAGTGTGTAGTCAGGGTTATTTTAAATGTGGGGGAGTCTCTTCAGTGACTGTTAATATTTATATGTGTTAAAGATATTACAATAAACAAGTACTTTTTTTAGTTGTAAGAAATATAGGCTTTACAGCATAATAAGAGGAAAGGGCTGGACAAAAGCAAATGCAATATTAATATGCTGTGGTCTTGGGCTGCTGGGGTGGGATGTAAGAGTGCACTGATTATATTATGTGTAGAATTAAGGCATTTTCTCTTATTTTTACAAGGGTGGATGTCTAGATCAATGCCCCTGGCTTAAGATATAAACAAGTGTTTTTTGAGCAATTAGGCTTCAAAAATAAGACAAAATGGCAGCCATGAAAAATGCCAAGTTTCGTACATCTACAAAGATATTAGCTTGTATTTATTTCCATCAGCAAATGTTCAGTGGGAATCAAAAAGTCTTAATTCTGTTTTGACTAAAATTTATAAAAATTCTTTGCTGAGTACTTTTTCATGGGGATGAGTTGTCTGCAGGTACAAGCAATTAACCTTCAGAGTTTTTTTGCTGAGGGAATTGCAAAATTTAAAGGCACAATGGCAAGCAGTTCAGTGAAAAATAAAGGTTAAATTATGGGAAGTGAATAAGACATAGGATCATAGGAGATTACTAGGCTAATGGCTCTGGGGCCCTTACAAGCCTAGCTAAGAGTTTATCCCCAAAAAAGAAACCTCAATTGGCACCTGTCACCCCTGTCAGTGAGGGAACACAGATGGAACCCCTCGGACAAATTTGTGGTTTCCCATCCACTCATCAAGTTTGCACTTGGAGAGGGTCAGTGATGTACTTTGTTTGACACGTATGGAGAGTCTATTCCAGAGCCAGGGCAGCCTCTGGGAAACAAACCTGTCTCTCCAGCAGGTTTTGTTAATGTCACATATTAGATTTAGTCCTTTCTATTGGGTAATGTAAGAGGAATTAGACATATGGATATGGGCATCTCTAGTAGAGCAGGGTCTGAGAATGCCTTGTAGGTGAGACACAGATCACCTCTGAGCAATCTGTACAATACCAAGTAGAGTGATAGTGATTTCAGCCTGTCCACATAGGACAGGTGTTGGAGGCCATAGATTCTCTTTGTGAGGTATTTCTGTGGCCTTTCTAGTTGGAGCAGGTATTTGGAAAGGTACATACCAAAGGGGGCATTATACTCAATTATTGGCTTAATGAGGAAGGAGTACAGAGAGGTAATAACCTCCTTTTTTCTGGATGCAATTCATTTACTTATGAGATGAACCAAGTAAAAGGCTTTTCTGACCACTGCTGCTACATCATGGTCAAATGTGAGATTGTTGTCAACCTGTGTAAGCGGGTCTCTCACCACAGGTTGTGTGCTTAGGAGGTAGATGTTGATGTAGTAATCAGTAGGGGCCATGTTTTTGCTGAATAGTATGATAATACTTTTTTTGTGTTTAACTTAAGGCCATGACTTTGGCACCAGTCATTTGCTGCTGTGAGACCCTCTTATAGTATGTTAACATCATTTGGGGAGTCAGTGACAGCACCCAACTTACAGTCATCCACAAACTTGGTCAGCCACAGGCCTTTTGTCTTTGCCAGGGCCTCTGAGAAGTAGATGCCAAACAGTAGAGGTCCCAGGACAGAATCCTGGGGAACACCACTAGTGACAGGTCTGCTGTCAGAGGTGGAGGCACCTGTTTTGACCTTGTGGGTCCTATCAGTGAGCCAGTTGGCCATCCACCTGGTGAGATAGGGATTTACATCAAGTTGTGTTAACTTTTTGATGATGCCCAAGTGGGGAATTGTGTCAAAGACTTTGGCCAAGTCAAGGTAAGCTGTATGTACAGACTTTCCCTCATCCAGTGCCTTGGTGACAGTCTCAAAAAAAAGTCAACCAGGTTCAACAGGCAAGATCTGCCCTTGCTTGGAGATTGCCTCTGTCCTTGTTTATGAGGTCCATAATAATGTGCTCCATGGCCTTACAGATCAGACTTGTCAAGCTAATGAGACAATAGTTTCCATGGTCAGTAGTGGCACCACCTTTGTGCAAAAGGATGACAATGGCAGTTTTCTACTCTACTGGAATGAAGCCTGTACTTAGGATGTGGTTGAATAGAGTGCTCAATGGCAAGGCTAGTTCTTGCTGGAGATGGTGCAGAATACAGCCTGGGATACTATCAGGTCCCATGGCAGCTGTGTTCTTTGCCTTGGATAGGGCCTTTAACACTTGATCTATGAAGATATGAGGTGCAGGACAAGTATCAGGGATATTGAATGGGCCTTAGGGGAGAACAGGGGGGTGAAGTTTGCACTGAACCTATCTGCTAGCAAGTTGGCTAAGTCAACAAGATCAGTGTAAGTGGTACCATTAAGAACTAATTCGGAACAAACCTGGGCTTTGCCATGGAGGTTCCTGATGTAACTTAAAAAGGCTTTGTGGTTAGCCTTTGTTTTGGCAGCAGCCTTAATGCTTTAATGCATTTAAAAGAATAGTGTGCAATTTAGTTTTATTTAAACATAGCCAGTGCACTTTTGCTTAAGGCTAAAAGTTAATGTTTTCTAAAAGTATATAAGTTGTTTTTTCATTTCTGGGAAGTGCAATAGAGATAAAAAAATAAAAACAACAGACAACAATTGAAGTAAGTGGGAATACAATCTTTAACATGCACTTTAACATAACAGCCAATGATTTGAGGCAGTTGTTCCTATCTGAAGGGTTAAACTTTATGTTTTTTTAAATATACATAGTTCTGTCTGTTTGTTGTTAATTGGGGATGGGGTGTTTTAAAAGTGTATTTGTTTATTTATTTATTTGAGTGGTTTCATTAAAACAAAAAGCATTGAAAAATGTGACATGTTCAAACGGAGATGAGAAGAAACAATGCATAATAGATCAGCCTGCCAAACATTAGTGTGTGCATGAAACACAAAAATTGAAAACACACGTTTTTAAAAAACGGACATGAATAATACATGGGAACAACAGTTTTTAACATAATAGCTATGCTACCCATATTATCTTGGAGCATAAATGGCCTTACAGGTATAGACAAAAAGGAAAGAGTATTAAAGTATATTAAGAAGTGTAGAGTGCAAAATAGCAATACTATAAGAGACATATTTGAAAAGAAATTAGCTTGTGAATTTGACAAAAATGGATTTCAGGATGAATATTTAGCAGTATATCATGGGCAAATGAAAAGGTGAATGATTATACTAATTGCCAGAGGGGTTGCAGTAATGACAAAAAAAGGAGACAAAGAAAATAATGGCAGATTTTGTGGTAGTAAGGGACTACTGACAAACGGGTAGGATTACACTGGCATTATTTATTATTTATTTTTATTTATTGTACATTTGTTTACCAGGAAAGTCTGACTGGGCATGGATCCCATTTTCAGCGGAGGCCCGGGGAGAAAAGCTCCACAAAGATTAGCACAGCAAATATAGTAAATACAATACACGTTATTGAAGTACAGTACAGAGTCAAAAGTTAATAAAGTACAGTTTCAAGGCCAAGAAAGGAGCAAAAAGTAAATATACTATAAGGAGCACAGTGTGTTGCAATAAACAATACAGTTGAAAGGACATTTTGTTCAGTCATTTGGTTACATTTATCAGTGGCTAGAAAAGGTAAACACACATTGATTAATAGTATAGAAAAGAGTTGTTGCAAACTTTCATAGAAGGTTAAGGTATGATATGATCTAATTAAATGAAACTATCCAGGGTGAGAACAATTACATAACTAAGAATGATGCAAATGGGACTGGAGGAGTTTTTTGAAATTATTTTTTTTTTCAGTGGTCCTAATATCTACGGGGATGGTATTCCATGCTTTTGCAACAGAAATGGAAAACAAGGAGTCCCCAGAGTTATTGCTGCTTTTGCCTATGTCAGCCAGTGCTTTACTGGTGGATCTTAATAGGCGTTTGTTAGAGTAGATATTAAGTAGACCTTGAAGAGCAGGAACTCTATTGGGATAATATAGAATTTGGTGGGCTATTGTAAGCTGGTTATATGTGAGCAGGTTGGGTAATTCTAGCCAGGATAGTTGCTTGATTGCTATGCAGTGTTGTGTCCTGAAGGGTGAGTCAGTAGCAAACCTAGCTATTTTATTGTAGCAGGTGTTTAGTTTGTTATAAAATCAAAAAACAACCATCAGCAACCAACACAAAGAAGTTTAATCCAAATCTCGAGCGCTTCGGCAAAGCCTTCAAGGAGTACAAAATGAAGTGCTTGAGATTTGGATTAAACTTCTTTGTGTTGGTTGCTGCTGGTTGTTTTTTTATTTTGATTTACGTTTCTTTGCTGTTGTTATTTATTTGTTTAGTTTGTTATAGTCTGTTTTATTTAGGTTGATGAGTATGGAGGAGGCATAGAGGAGTGTGGATAGTAGGTGGGTTCTTGCAACGGTGGCTTTACTGTCATTGGTGAGGTACTTTTTGCATCTATATAGGGTTCCAAGTTTTTTATGAACTTTATTGTCTGTGCAATGTGCATATCGAATTTCATGTTGTGATCTATGATAAACCCTAGAAGTTTGGTGTGTTGGACAGGTGTGATAGGGGTGTTATTGGCTGAGAATATTGGGAATGGTGGTATGGGGGTTAAGACTCTAGTGTGATAGAATATCATTAGCTGTGTTTTATTGGGGTTAAGTATTAGTTGAGAGTTGGCAAACCAGGTTTCAACAGCGGTAAAGGACTTGTGTCAATTCCTGGAGTTGAGGGAGTGAAGGGGAGGAGCAGATTAGAGTGGAGCCATTGGGATACTGGATTAGAGTGGTGTGTCATGTAACTTTGTGGAGTTGGTTGGTGAATATGCTGAAACAATGAGGTCCAAGAATGGACCCCTGGGGGACCCCTAGGGTGACAGGTAGGAGGGGGGATAAGGAGTTTTGCCATTTTACTGCTCATTGGCGGTTGGTTAGATTCTTAGTCTTGAAACCACACTAGTGTGGAGTGGCTGAGATTAAAATCAGAGAGAGCAGAAAGGAGTTTGTGATGGGAGACAGTATCAAAGAGAGATCTAGGAATACTGTGGATACTAGGTTACCATTGTTTTGATGCTGGTTTACTGTGTTGGTAAAGCTAATAAGGGCTGTAGTAGTACTGTGATTGGGACATAATCTGTGCTGGGTGCATTATTTGGGAATGTATACATTTTTCGAGGATTTTAGATAAGGAAGATAGAATGGCACATGGACAGTAATTAGATAGTTCCACAGAGTTATCTCCTCTGTGGAGTGGTATTATATGTGAAATTTTTCACAGAGAAAGAACATGTTATGATAAAGAGTGGTTATTGAGCATGGAGACTGGCTAAGAAACGGCTTTGGCTGAGATATTTATATATTCTGCAGGTCATTTGTCAGCAGCAAGGGTTGTGGGTTTAAGCCTGTTTAGGTATTTATATATTGTGCTAGGTGGAACAGGCTGTAAGGAGAAGAGATTTGGGTCTGCTGGTATAGAAGATAGGTTTGGATGTGAAGTGGGAGGACTACTAGTGGTGAGGGCTAGGATGGATATGGGGAAGTGTTCACTGAAGTGGGTGGCAATATTACTGGTGATAGTGTCAATATTTGGGGTGGAGTGCTAGTCTTTCCTGTTTGCAGGATTTTATTAATGGCAGCCCAGAATTTTTGTGGGTTATTTTTGTGTTTGATTTGAATGGCTATATAGTGGTTCCTTTTGTCTGTCCTAATTTGTTTTTTGGCTTTGTTCCTTAGTTCCTGGTATGCCTGTCTATTAGTTTGAGTTTTATTTTGATGCCATGAGTCCCATGCTTTATCTCTTTATTTTAGTTGTAGATGGATATCTCTGGTCAGCCAGGGGGCATAGTTGGATTTAGTTCTGACAGTTCTGATAGGGGCAAGATGATTTAGAATGTTTAGAAAAGTGTTATTGAAGTTGTCTACAGCACTTTAGGGGGAGAGATGAGAGTGGTCTCCAGTTGCATTAAGTGCAGATATGAAGTCATCGGTTTTGAGATTCTTTGTATACCAGATTTGTTGGAGGGTGGAGGATTTTAATGGACTCACTTGGTGTCTAATTTTTAATGTGGGAAGGTGGCAACTAAGTGTGTCTGGGATGGAGCCTGAGAGGTAGGATTGATATGGTTTATTAGTAAGAGTCTAGTCTAGGATGGACTCCTTTTTTGATGCTTTATCTACTATGTTGTGATTTTGATTAGTTGAGTGAAACTGCAAAGGTTAATGTGGTTTGTGGGGTGGAGTGAGTTACAGGAAGTTCAGTCAATATTAATATCACCTAGTATGATTGTTTCTCTGGGAAATTTTTGGGATGTCCAGTCTAGAATGGATTCTACTGTGTCAATGTTATTGCCAGGGTGTATATAGGTACCAATTATATGCAAGTGTTTTTTTTAGTTGATTTTAATCTTAGTGAACATAGTTTCTGATTTATTGAACTTGGGTTGTTCAGTGACTGACAATTCAATGGTCAGGTTGTTTCTGAAGAGGAGAGCAATGCATCCACCTCTTTTGGATAGTCTGTCTTGTCTAAGAACATTGTAACCAGGTGGAACAAAGTCATTATTATTGTTTAGTTGTTTTAGCCAGGTCTCTGTGAGGAGGACTATGTCGGGGGAGGTAGAGGGGCCAGGGTACTATGTAGCTCTGGAATTTTGTTCAGTAGGCTCCTTATGTTTATGTCAAGTATAAGGAGATCCGTTGAGTTCCTGTAGGAGGTTAGAATGTTATTTGTCTGTTAGCAGGAGGGTTGTTATGCTTTGTATGTCCAGGGTTTGAGTGCACATCTCCACTAAGTATGATTTGGGATGCTATTTGGATTATAGTTTTTATGCATTTGATTATAGATGTGTTACATTTTGAGGAAATGTGGTTGTTTAATTGGTGTGGGGTTACTTTGAATGTGGCAAGGTCAAGATCTGAGATGTTGTAGATAGAAGGAGATATTACTGAAAAGGCTGGTTTATCTTGTGAATGGGTAGGGCAGGTAGGTGATTTAGTCTGAAATTTTGTCTTGTTAATGCAGTGGTAGGAGATTAATTGTGAGATGATGGTGAGACTTATTAATGTAAAGGTTAGGGGCCACTTTTTGCTCAAAGTGTTGCTGTATTGTGAAGTTTTAGTAGGTATCTTTACAGGAGTGAGTAGGGATTTAGGTGTGGCTACACTTTATGTAGGTTGTGGTTAGAGTGGGGGGATTAGGTAGGGGGTATTAGCCTGATGAGATAGTACAATTTGGGTATTGTTTGAGTGAGGTGGTGTGGAGTGAAAGTTGATGGTGATGTGGACTGAAGACAGTGAGAAGAGAAGTGGACATATAGAAATGAGGTTGGTGTGAGAGAGAGGTTTAGGGAAGTGGCAAGTTAGGTATAAAGGTCAGGAGCCTGGGGTGGGTTGGAATGGGGGTAGGATAGGGGAGTGGAGTGAGCCTGAGTGTAGCAAAGGGAGAAAAGAGTGGGAAGAGGCAAATTCCAGGTATGTTCAAGTAAAAACAGTCAATTGCTCTGAATTATTGGCTTCTTAGTAGTAAACGCATATGTCCATTAAGCTATAACAATTGTTATTTTAGATATTAGTGGGACTGCCTTGGTATGGGTAGCCTGGAGTCTAAATACTTTTATATAGTATGAGGGCTATGGTTAACTAGAATGATAGAAAAAGTTAAACAAAATGTATTTAAGTTGGAAAGGGAGTATATAGGGAAGATTTAAAATTCAAAAGACGTCTGGTGACCAAATTAGTATAGGGACTATAATCTAGTAACATGTGCAAGCTACTGTAATAATATTGGAGCAGGAAGAAATAGAGTAAAAAATCTCTACTGCCAGTTCAGGTGTTTGTATTCAGCAAATTAAAGATTATCATAAAATACATCTTTCAAAATAACTTTTATGTGGTGAAGCATACATATAAGTGCTTGCTTCTTCAGGGCAGCATAAACTCCTGGTATCTTTTAGGTTTCACAGAACTGGATTTTTGTGCAGTAAAAGGAGCTGTAGCAGTGTCGTGAAGGCTGGGAATGCACAGCAATTTAGGGCTAAGGAAAAGAGCAAGAGGGAAAGATAACGGTAAGAAAAAACAGGAAGAAAAATAAACAATAACTGTAGAAGAGCAGCATCACTCACTAAATAAACACAGTAGTATTATTTGTAGACTATTATTTCAGTTGTAGGAATCAATATAATGCAACATATAAGAAATATCTATTACTGAAACATATAATAAATATATATTACTGGCTACAACAAACAAGAAAAATAAACAGTAACTATGTAGAAGAGCAGTATCATCCACTAAATAAACACAGTAATATTAGTTGTAGACTATTATTTCAGTTGTTGGAATCACTATAAAGTAACATATAAGAAATATATATTACTGTAACATATAAGAAATATGTATTACTGGCTACAGCAAATGTCTAGGTGCCTTAAGGCAAAAAATATGCATGCATTTATTTTCCAACAAAAACTGCTATTATGGATCTTAAGAAAATATTGGGGGAAATAATCAGCTTTCAGTACTGAATATTACCTATAGATGGAGACTGGAACTTGATTTGCAGTAATGAGGATGTAGAAGGGGGACCTGGAAGGGAAAACATAACAATACAGGGTAGATTTCTGAAGAAGTGTATGAAACTATTTGGTATGGAAGATGTGAAGTCAGTACCCCAATGTACAATAACTGGGCTAGACTGGACAGACATTATATTTCAAAGGAACATGTGCATTTAGTTGTAAGCTTCAGCACATATCCAATAACTACTTCAGATCATACACCGATTAAAAACCAAAATAAATATGCAGGGTAATGGTGTAACACTGAGACACTGGAGCTTTCCTATCTACGTGTTAAAAAGAGAGGAATTTAAGGAATGTGTACTGGAAATTATTCAAGATTCACAAGGGAAGGTTGAAATATCTTCAGAAGTTATAGGTAGTGAGTGGGATAAAATTAAAACAGAGTTTAAAAATGGGGTAGAAATAAAAGAGGAAGGAGTTTGGTTAAGTAGTAATAGGGATTACTTAGAGGGATTGACAAAGTATTACAGAATAAGGGGAATCTCAAAAAACAAGAAGAGACACAAATGCAGAGTGCTAAAGAGAAAATAAGGGAGTATCTGGATAATATGCGTGAATTTCGAAAGACTGCTGTTAAGCAAATATTTTTGATAATAACTCCAGAACACAATAAATTTTAGCATAATAACTTAGGCAGCAGAAGGTAGAAAGGATTGCCACTAAACATGGGGAGCCAATAACCAGGAAAAATAACCAGAGAGCCTGTAGAGCTATTATGGGGAGCTTAGAGCAGCATATCTATCCCTGGAGGAGTGTTTCCAGCACAAGAATCTGGTAGTGTATTGGCCGTTTTGGGCCAATTTCTAGCTCTTTCAAGTCCCCCTGTATAAAACCCGCTTTGGCGCGGCTTTGCGCGATTTTGCGCATAGCACAGCATCAGGCAGCTCCGCTTAATTGGGTTTAAATCATTCTCGGCTCCACAAAGTCTGCTCTTCACTTTTTCCCTTAGAACTGATCTAGTTCTCATAATAAACACCCTATTCCTACTCTAAAGCCTAGCACTTGCTCACTAAAGCAATTATATAAGTCAGCACTAAAAAATTAAAAGCACTACACCCTCACAAACTCCCCTTGAGTACCTTGTTCCCCATTGGCCCTTTTTTTCAATTATAAAGGAATTCCCAATACTATTCTAGCATGTCCAAAGGTCAGTTGTCAATCTCCTCTCCGGTCCAGCTGGTGAATCTGGGAATCTTGAGGCAATGTTACAACTGCCTCATGTACACAGACAACCCTCGCCTCCTCCCAACAAATTCCAACACATGTGAGGGATGCAATCATATAGCCAAACTGGAGGCTAAGCTCTCTCAACTCAGTACTGGCGTAACCAGTCAGGAGGAGAAGGAAACTACACTCACTACAATTCCAGTGTCACATAGACCTACCACGACAGCAAACTAAACACATAAACACACAAAAACATACTCGGAGGCTCTAAATAAAAATCTGCCTAAGCAGCAGAGACCTCCAAAGCAGACACCCAAGCAGACGCTACCCCAAAACAAAACACGTGCAACACATAGCTCACAAAGCCAGTGTGCCGAACAGTCACAGCCCTTAAGGCTAAACAACATACCTGATACACTTGTAATAGGTGACTCTATCGTCAGGCACACTGACGTCCCGCTCACCAGGCTGAACAAGGAGAAGGTCACGGTGAGCTGTCTGTCGGGCGCTAGGATCCGCCACATAACACAAGCACTCAGGTCACTCCAAGGCAAGTACAAATATGACTCAGTCATTGTCCATGCTGGTGTGAATGACCTGAGACGTACCTCCCTGGACTACATGAAAAGAGACATAGAGGAGCTCTCTGAGCATGTAGCCCAGGCCGGTATGACCCTGAACTTGAGTAGCATCTTACCCTCACCAAGAATTATGCCACAATATGAAGACAAGATGATCAGTTTCAACAATTGGCTTAAGTATTGGTGTCATTCAAAGGGGATCCAATGCCTGTCAGCCTGGGATGACATGCTCGACAAGCCATGATGCTTCGCTAGGGACGACCTGCACCTGTCACCCCTGGGCTTTCGGATATTGGCAAAGGCTCTTACCACCCCCATAGTGCCTTTTTTAGGCAAGGCTCAAAAGGCAAACCCACCTCCATAGGTATCACAAGGGATAAGAAAATAAGAGTAATGCTACTCAACGCCAGAAGTCTAAACCTCAAGATGCACACACTCGAAACACTCCTTAGCATGGAGAACACCGATATTTGTGCAGTAACAGAAACCTGGTTCAAGGCTCCCGAGAGCACCCCAAGCACTACCAGGTTATACCTCATATCATGCTTTTTGGCCCCAAAACTTGGACCGAACCACAAAAGGAGGGGGAGTATCAATATTCGTCAAAGATACCATGATTGTAAAGTGTTTATGTCTATTCTTACTAAAAGAATGTCAAAGGTATTGCCAAAATGTATAGATATGGATCAAGGTGGTTTTGAGGAGGGATGGCAAACATTTGACAACATTAACAGAATAATGGTGATGCAGAAGGAAGAAGTATGGAAGTAAATACTGCTGTTATTGGCGGGTCTTGATACTTAGAAAGCAAAAGAATAAGCTAGGATTTTATGAGTAGGGCAATGGAAGCATTTGGATTCCCTGATACAATAATAAGGTTAATTAGGAGGATATATGAATAATCAGAGGCAAGAATTGAAGTGGTAGAGTTCCTGTCTGATAAGTTGTGTTTGAAAAGAGGAACCAGACAGGGGTGTGCTCTTTCCTCTTTGCTGTTTGCTTTCTATTTAGAGCCACCAGCAGAGAAAATAAGGGACTCAGAAATGCAAGGGTATAGTTGGTATGGCAATTAAGAAAAGTTGGCTTTATTTGCAGATTATGTTGCTTTATACGTGATAACTCCAGAAAAGGACATTCCAGTGTTGTAGAACATTTTGAGACAGCAGTTTCAAGTCTTTTGAGGATATAAAATTACTGAAGATAAAACAAAGGCTACGGCCATAAAATATGTACCCACCCATGAATTGGTTCATATTTATGGGGACATGATAAGGTAAAATATTTAGGAGTATGGATTAAAAAGGCTTCTGTTATGGCAGCTAAGGATATGTGGGACGACAGCAAACAAAGAATAATACAAGAACTGAGAAATTGTAAGGTCTTTTTATGGGTATGGATAGTAAGATCCAAGCAGTGAAAATGTTTTTAGTCCCTTTAGTTTTATGTACAGGTCAAACATATGTTTATCAAGCGGAAGAGAAGTTGTGGACAATAATTAATAAAGACTTGAAGGAATTTATCAGGAAGGGAAAGAGGGCAAGAGTTAAGTGGGATAAGTAGATCCGCCCAATAGAACAAGGTGGTTTAGTGTCACCTGACATGAAGGGATATCTTAGAGCTACACAGTTCAGGATTATATAC
This sequence comes from Protopterus annectens, assembly GCF_019279795.1. Taxonomy (NCBI): domain Eukaryota; kingdom Metazoa; phylum Chordata; order Ceratodontiformes; family Protopteridae; genus Protopterus; species Protopterus annectens. Next base: position 1,149,847,091 of record NC_056746.1, read on the forward strand.
ATTACACAAGCAGAAGGTTATAATTCAAAATGGAAAGGCGTGATGATGAAGCAGGGGCAGTTCAAGATATAAAGAGATAGTGAGATTTTGGATGCAGACCCTTAAGGTGAATAACAGCAACCATACAGAATATTATATTCATAAAGTGGCAGAAAGTATTCTAAGAATAAAGACATGAAGAATGCAGAAAGGATAGTTTGCAAATAGGAATGACTGCAAGTAGGAATACAGAAAACAGGTAAGAGGGGGCTAGAATTTAATGGAGAAAACTGGCAAACGAACCAAAGTGTTGATTGTAGACTGGGATAAGGCCAAGAAGATGTTTGGACTGCAGGCTAGAGACTTCCTTCCCTTTCAGGAATTTATATCAGAGTATAGGCAAAGAGAAAAGGACAGAGAAACCTTAAATAAAAATCTGCTCTGGTAGAGGTTTAATCGAATCTAGAACAGAAGCTGCTGTTACAAAAAGGAATAATTAGTCATGTATATAAAATATAGCATGACAAGTATAAGAAATCAATCAGCAGATGTTTGAAAAGATTGGGAAGATAGATTGGAAAGGCAATTTACAAGAGAACAATGGGAATATGTCTGACTCCCAAGTATGCAATAAAGTCCAGAAGGCTCATGATCTTGCTTGGGAGACTTTGCAAAGGTATTCTTATAACCCAAACCGACTTTAAAGAATTTTTCCTCAAATAAATAGCAAATGTTGGAAGTGTGATGTGGAAGAAAGAGGTAACATCATCTGAAAGGTTCTAAGAATGCAGTCATGCAAACTTCCTCAAACCAGTACCAGTAATCATAGCTGGAAAAACTATTAACAGTCTTACATGCACTGAAAACAATGAGTAGTTGCATGCAACAGAAGAAACTAAGTTATTTAAAGCAGATTTTTCTTCAGAAGAAGATACTGCAGATAAAACATACCACATACTTTCACAAGTAGTCAGAACTAACTTTAATATATGAGCCTGATAATTCAAAATTCTGAAAATCAATGTTGCAGGCATATATACTTTTTTCCATGCCTGTCAATAATTTTCCCATCCTTATTAGAAAGAGTAGTAATGGAATTGACTAGGTGCTTAGCAGCACTGGGATCAACTAGCACTATTAGGGTTTCCACCTTTCTATGTTGCAAAAAAATGGACCAAATCCACACCCTCTTGTACTTCCCACAACCCCTTGTCTCTCCACCCATTTCTCTAGCCACTCCACACAATCCCACGCCCATTTTATGACATCAATGTGTACATCATTGTGAGGTGGAACACCTTCTTTTGCTTTTTCTCCCGTTTTTTTTAACCAAGTCCCAGTTTTCAATGTACAGCATTAGTGATGCTTTTCAATGAAAAGGTTATTCCGTGGCTGCTTTTTTTACAAACTGCACCATTCTGTTTGTGCAGGTAAACAGAATACCTGAGTTAGTATAGTGCTTTTCAGACTACTGGACCAACATTTTAATTTCCAGGTGGTCTGGAAAAGTACTGGATAGGTGGCAACTCTAAGAGCTAAAGCTTCTGGATCAGCTTTGGGAATAGTATATAAAAATTTAAAAGACTGAGGAACTTTATACATTCTATCTGCCTTTTTAGTCACAGCTGGCTATCAGAAAACTCTGCAGGCAGTAATACTCACATCCTCTAAAGCAGACAAAACAGGAGGAGTGGGTGCAGGATCTGGAAAATCGTTCTGTAACAACATAGTATTTCCTGAGGAATTGAGAAACCTCATGTTCTCCCACTGAAAACACTAGCACATTCTAGCAACAGTCTCAGAGAAATAGAAACTCCCACAGGGATAATCAGAAACTGATTCTAAGTCTGAATTAGAACTCTGAAGGAAAAAACGTATCCATCCTGCATTTTCCTGTTTAGATTCAGAATCCTGACTCTCTTCAGGAAAAGAGGCATCCCTCTTTCTTTTACCATAAACTACTTTGCAAGAAGGATTAATAGCCTGAATTAAACCCTCAGCCAGATCCAGTAAACTACTCCTATCCAAATAAAATTGAGGAGGGGTAAATACATGCTTGATTTTCTGTTTCTTTTTGACAGGAAAAATGAGGTCAACCATGTTACTCATGGCAGTAGCAGCTTCCCCAGGAATGGGTGCAACATTCTGATATAACAGGGAACTCTTCCCTGTTCCTTCTCCCAGGACTGACAAGAGTGGCTCTGCCTTGCCCACTAAGGGGACCCCAACAGCACAGAAGATATGGCTAACCCCTGCTCCACAGTAGCTCTAGGTGCTATACCAGAAGTACCTGGGTAAAAGGTGAGTGATCCAAAGTACAACACACGGCCATAACAGTCACCCACCTGTGGTTGAGGCAAACTGATAGTCTGCTGTGGCTGCAAAAGCTGCTTGCTTAAGTTTTTTCTTTTTGTGACTGGAAGAAGGACTGACCATGGGACTGGTAATCTGTCCATGGTCAAGCCAAAAAATGGTGCCTCTTATCCACGGAAGACAAGCAGCAAATACTGGTAAACACTACCAGTCTACAAAAATTACTTTTTTGACAGAAAAACAGTAAAAAGCTCATTAAAACAATATCCCAACCCCTCAGAAGTAAAATAAACACAATTTCTCCTTAGAAAACAAAAAGTTTTCAGTTACTTTACACTACTTTTAAGCTAACAGGATTAACAAGCAAAATGTCAGAGCGTGACAAGAATGGAAAAATGTAGAACCTTGTGAAGATGAATGGAGAGATTTAGACAACATGTAGAAAGACTGCAAGAAATGAATACATGAAAGAAGTTGTGCTAAAAGTTTTTTTTCTAGAAGAATTCTCCCAAGAGCAAAAATATTTAGCAGCATGGCTGAAGCAACAGAAAGTAGAGAGGGCAGTGTTAAAGTTAAAGCACCCAGTAATTGAGGAAATATTAAGAAAAACAGCTGATAACACAAGCACAGTTCAAAGAATATTTTTAGGAACTGTATAAGAGACTGGTTACATCAAGTGAAGGATTTTCACAATGTCTTGAACTAGACCTTTTTTTTCAGATATGAGGCCCAAGATTTGATAAAGCCTATATTGTTATAAGAAATTCACAACAAGACAAAATAGGGGAAAAAAAGAAAAAAAAAGACATTCACAACCAGCTTCAAAAGCAAGCTATGGATAAATTGCTGGTTTGGGATGGTCTTCCAGTTGAGATTTGTAGGAGTTTCAAGAGGATTTAGCTCCCATTTGGCAGAAAATATTTAACCTTTTTTTAGACTGGAAGAAAATACCTGACTCTTAATGGAAAGCGATTATATCACTAATTTTCAACAAAGGGAAGGATTACTAATCCAGGTTCATGCCATCCAATTTTGCTTTTAAACCATTATTATATAATACTTGTGGCCATTTTTGGCTGAGCGATTAGCTAAAACATTACATGGGATAATTAGCCAGGATCATTGTGATTTCATTAGGGACAGGCACATTTTTTATAATATTTTCAGGATCCCCTACCCTCCCAAAAATATATTAATAGGACCCATATGATTCACAAGGAAGTCAAAAGAAGGGGTAAACCATTGATGCTATTGGGACTTGATACAGAGAAAGATTTTGCTAAAGTTCACTGGAATTTCTTTTAAAAATTAAGGTCAAATAATGGGCTTTCCACAGCAGCTCACAGATCTTTTTAAGGAAATTTATAGTAAGTTAACCACTGTAATAAAATTTAATAACCTACTTATAGAAGAAATATTCATGGAAAGGGACATGCAGCAGGGATGCCCATTGTCCCCCCTTACTTTTTGCATTATATTTAAAATCCCTAGCATAGAAGATTAGACAGTCAGGAATAAGAGAGTGAAATTGGTGTGGTCAAGAAGATAAGATAAGGTAGCTTTATTTGCTGATGATGTAATGTTATATTGTTCTGCTCCAGATATGGATTTAACGGAAATATTTACAACATTTGAACAATCTGCAGGAACAGCTGGTTATAAAACAAAATCTACATATGTCAACTATGAACCCACATTTACTCATGTCCAGATATTACCTTATCTATGAGGGCATGTGATATGAAATACTTGGAGGGGTAGGTTGAAAAGGGTTTCAGTCCAATCTCCAAAAGAATCCTGGGAGAGGGTAAAGGTAAAAATGAGTGAAATGTTAAAAAGATACAAAGCACTGATAAGTGATATAAATTGCAGAATACAAAAGTTAAAATGTTTATAGCTCCACAGGTGCTATATATTGAGCAGGTCTTTATATATGACCCCATGAGAAGGTATCAGGAAGAGATGCAAAGGGAGTGGATAAAATATATCTGGAATGATAAAAATCCTCAAATTGAGTGAGGAAACAAATGACACATCAAAAACAGAGAGAAATAGCTGTGCCAAACTTATATGAATATTTTAGAGATGTTAAATTAAGGTTGATTTATCTCCTCCAGCGCCTATCCTGTCATTGAAATTAGTGGTAATAAAACTATCCAGCAAGAGAGTTTGGTAAATAATTAAATATTTGGTTGATAGTAGTGATTAAGGACCAACAGGAGGGTTTACTTGTAGATGCTTCTGACAGCATGATTGGTTTACTGAGGACTAAAGAACATAAGGAGTGGAAGTAAGAACTAGAACTCATAGGATTTCCCAAGGACATGGGATCTGTAGTACTGAAGTGATAAATACTTGGTGGAAAAGAATCAAAGTTTTACTTTAGAAATAGATGTGTGAAGGGGGTAAGAAAATAAATGGGAGGAGGAAGTATTGTGAAAAGCACTCTCGCAGAGGACTAAAAATGATTAGATATAAAGGAATATACCATATCTTAAAAATGATGATATAGATATCACTCGTTTGAGCAAAGAGATATCTTAACTCATAAGTTTACTGATCGTAAGATGCCAAAATAAGGGATTAGTGAGTAGAATGTATAGAGAGCTAATGAAAAAGAGATGGCCTAGCAGGGCAAGTCAGAATGGAGAATGGAGTGACATTGTATGGGAAGGGAATATTAAAGACAAATGAAGGGAGATCTGCCAAATTACTAGATAAGTTACAAAAATGAGGACTTTCAGAAGTTTTAGGTTCATAGGTTCGTAGATTAGTACTAGGCTAACCGTCCTTGTGGGGCATTTTAAGCCTAGCCAGTTATCCCATGTGAGAATCAAACCTTGTACCTTGTGTCTGCAAGGTAAACACCTTAACTATTATGCCATTATCCCAACCTTTTGTACAGAATAATTGCACAAGTATTTCATACACCCACAAGATTGCATAATATATTTGCAGGACTGAGTAAAAATTGCTGGATGTATGAATTTAATATTAAAGGAGACCGGGGGCATATCTTTTGGAAATATGACAAACTAATGAGTTTTAGATAGGATTTGAAGAGACTGTTATGTAGGCAGGTTTACTAAGACAACTTGTTAGATCAAAGAAATTAATTTCTTACTGAGTTGAGTGAACATGTGCTCAAGTAGTTATGTGCAAAGCTTGGTGTCTTTCATATTAAAAGTGGCTAAGAACGTTATTATAAGAATCTGAGGGTCTAACAGGGTGCTTGGTCTTGGGAGATGTTAGACTTAATTGTGGGGATTAGGGTGGCAAAAGAGCATATTTTGAAACAGTAGTCAAATATGTTTCATGGGCAGGAATGGAAATATTGGGTCAACGAAAAGACAACACCACTATATACCCAACTGAACACACCAAATTGCTAGGAGTGGAAATAGACAATAAACTAAAATTTGACATTCACATATCCATGACCATAAAAAAAGTCCACAAAAAACTAGGAGCATTATACAGAAATAAACAATTTCTCACCAAAGCAGCAAAGATTTCAATAGCAAATTCCCACCTTATCTCCACCCTACTTTATGCCTCTCCAGTATATACCAACCTAAGGCAATGTGATCTAAACAAGCTAGAGACCTGCTACAACAAAATCGCCAAATTCGCCACAGGGGCATCCTACCGTAGTCACCACTGTCTCTCACTTGCTGAACTTGGCTGGCTTGAACTCCCTCATCTCCTTTAGTGGTATCAACTCTCACTCGCCCACAAACTAGTAAACCATCCACTAAATGTCCCATCCCTCCAGAATCTACTCCAACCCTATCGCACCACCAGACCACTAAGATCCAGCAACAAAAATCACTTGCAGATCACTAAAGCCAATAACTCTGCTGGTGAAGCACTATTCTGTTGCGTTATAGCCAAATTATGGAACTCACTCCCACCCACAATTACCTCCGTACCATCATGCACCAACTTCAAAACTTTATTAAAAGCGCACCTAAAAACATGCTGGCTATGCCCTTGCAACTCCCACTCTAATATCACCCACCACATCCAACCACTACCTTTCTTTCCACTCCACTAACTACCTTGATTATAGCAAGCTCAGATGCTCATAAGCCTAGAACTTATTTTACAGCAGGAACTTCTCATTGTTACATTTGTTAATGCCTGTTATGTACTTCACAGATAAAGATTCTAGTTGCCTACCGATGTACCATGTTCTTCATCTGTAAATATGTTGTAAGTAATTTCTATGTTAAATTGTTAATCGCTATGTAAACCAATGTAACTACTGTCTGTTTATTTTACTGTGGAGCTTTTCTCCCCGGGCCTCCGCTGAAAATGGACCCACGTCCAGTCGGACACTCCCGGTAAACAAATTTAAACAAATAAATAAATAAATAAATAAAATAAAAAAGACCATTTCCATGGCTAAATTGAAATCCAGAAGGATACTACCTCTTAATGCATATCAAGGCCATTTCATAAAGGTTATCCCTAGGTACAGAAGACTCATAGGTATGTTTATGTAATTATAACTGAGATATAATGCTAAAATGTAACACCCAGTATTGAGTTGTACCCACTGAATGTAAATCAGCTGATGTTGATGGATTAGGTAGACACATCTTAAAATGGAACAACCACCAGTTGATATGTGTGCATCGTACATGCGGACTGCACTAAGTTTGTGTAAAATATGGATTAAATAAAAGTTAATTTGTTACTAAATAAAACTAGTTTGCTAGTATTAAGAGTGGACCTGTAACTACTGCAGCCATTAAGGGTGCTTCATGTCACTGGTACTCAATTTGTGGAACTAAGAGGAAGCCTGTGATAAGTATTTCTCATATCACTTTTTATCCAGTGCATGATGAATGTCATTCAAAAACAGAGCACTAGGAAAAGTTGAGCCTTCACATAAACATTGTACTTTGATACCTTAGTTTGCAGTAGTATCAGTAGCAAAGTAAACATACTCTGCTTTATTAATTACTGCACCAGCTTCTACATTTTTTGGCTCAATGTCACTACCTAAGACAGCAGCTCCTTAAAAATAAAGAGCAAGATGAGATAATGTTAGGTAAGAAGACATTGTTTTTGTCTTTTCTGATTGTTTAGAGAATACCAGTTCCCACTAAGTCCTAGATCATATTCATTTGTACGGTACTGAACATTATACCAACATATCATTCGATAGCATTTTGTTTCATGCCAAAGAAAACGACTTAGCCTGTCTGGAGATGAATATTATACTCACATGACACCTTGTCCTTAAACTTCCAGAGTGCAGCTGTATATCAGCATATCACCCACTTACCTAAAGCAGATAACTGGCAGTGCCATTATCACTTTGTCACATGATCTGTGACTCCAGCAAAGAACATTGCCATGCTTCACTGCTACTTCCTAGAATGCAGTGTCTTAGGCATTAAGTATCACACTCCCCTGCAGGACAAACATGTCTGGCTGTTACTGAATTACAGTGGTCATGACATCACACAAGTTGTCACTGGCAGTAACTATTACACTTAAACAGTTCAGTAACTCTAACCAGTGAGACACTTATGTTATACCCCACTAACCTAGCCTCACTTTGAGCAGAAGGCCTTCAACTTTCATGGCATCTTCTTATCATCTGCGGACCGTGACATGAACATTTGGATACAAGAAAGTGGTGGGGACCTTGACAGATCTGAAAAAGAAACGTTACTTCTCACACCTGCATTAATCATCATTATAGTTTTTCATGTTTGCCATCAACTCACAATGACCCAGGGATGGGACATTTTTCACAGATGGAAGACCAATAAAGTGTTAGTGGTGTGACAAGTAGCACACTCACTGTTGGTGCAGAAGGATGTGGGTTCTATTCCTACCCCAGGTAGATCGATTGTTGACACTGCAGTGCAGTATACATGGGTGTGTCATCCTTCAGATGAGATATTAAACCGAGACCCCATCTGTTGGAGTTGGTAGTAGCTCAGGTGGCTGTGAAAGATCCCATGGCAACTATTGAAAAGTGTGCGGGAATTGAAGTTCCCTGATACCACCTCGGGTCTCCCCTAAAGAAAGGCTACTAGTCTAGTGGAATTAACCTGGTGAACAAAAGGATAAATAAATAAAAATACAGAAGTGTAAGTTTAACTAAAAACACCTGTATGTGACAACAAAACCAAATAATAGTAAAACCAGGTTGTGCAATAAATGACTGATGAAGCTGAGGTGGTACACAAAGCTGTTTCACCATACAGTTGATTACCAACAAGTAACACTATCGAGTTCTTCCTAGAACAGAAGTGGCAAAATATATGAATGAAGCAGCTTTTAATGTACTGTAAGTCAAACAGTTTATTGTCAGTCATAGATCAACTCCAGATGGACAATTATGCATATCCAAGCTTCATTTACAGTCAGCAAAACAAATGTAGGTTGTTAGTCAGAATTTACTTCATTTATTTGTATTCTACTTGACTGGAAGGAGGAGCAAAGGAACATTTATTTCAAAGTTTGTGAGTATGCAGGGTGGAGATGAGAGCTTGAAGAAGAAACCCAGATGAACTATAACAGACTTTTAGTGAACTGCAAGATATGGCAAAAGAACACTCTTTTTTAAATTGGTATGTAAAAATAAGTCTTGTGTCATGTATCTGAACACAGGGTTGCTGCATTTGCAAAATAAAGGTGTGTGTGTGTGTGTGTGTGTGTGTGTGTGTGTGTGTGTGTGTGTGTGTGTGTGTGTGTGTGTGTGTGTGTGTGTGTGTGTGCGTGCCTTTGACTTTGAAGGTTAGTGAAAGAGACAGTGTGGATTCAACAGGATAATACGCAATTCCATACACTTTGGAAAGGATGCTATTTTAAGTAAACAAATATAATGCTGCAGTTGTTGGAGCATATCTTTTGTCATACGTGCTTGCCAAGTGCTTGCCATGCCTGTCATATTTTTTCATAATTCAGCATTCCAAAAGCATCATCAAAGACTTGTTATAACACTATAGAGAAAGTACTGTAGTAAATGCAGGCTCTGATAAATGAAATACATGCACTGCTAAGATGGTGGAAAAAAAATACGCTGGTTCTTATGATTTTAAGTAGTTTTAGTCTGGATTTTTTAAAAGTGAACTATGTGTTCTTTTATGTAAAGGTGGAGAAAACAGACATAGCTTAATTACTACAAAGGTCAACTTTGCACTGGTGTTAGCCTGCAATATTTCCGCTACAGATGAGTGAAGTGGAGCTATTTATGTCATCGGATGTTGTCATGTAGCATTTTAGTGACACCCTTATAATGCTGTCACATAACATCACAGTATCCAAATGTTGCAATCACGCTTGTAAAATTAAGGTAACTATTTTACACTTGGTGTCTGATCATCATATATTAAACTTTTAAAATATGCTTACCTGCTGAAAACCTGTTTTACTAAAGTCAAGTCGTTGCCATAATATAAAATTCAGTAGAGTCTTTTGGATTTTTAACATATTGTATTTGTCAAGGTCATGTCTCAAAACTGGTTACTGCAGCTAACTACACTTACCCAGTCAGCCCAGTGTAGTTTGTAAGTGGTGTGTGTATGTGTGTGTGTGTGTGTGTGTGTGTGTGTGTGTGTGTGTGTGTGTGTGTGTGTGTGTGTGTCTGTGTGTCTGTGTGTCTGTGTGTGTATGTGTGTGTTTCTCTCCAAAAATTAGTGCATATCTAAGCTATAGGATATCGCATAATCTTTAAAAGCAAACCCAGAAAGGTTTATAAAAGCAATATATGTGCATACATATACTTCTTTCTATTACTACTCAGTTTATTTTGAAGTATGGTGGAAGGCAAAATAATAAGAAAAAAAAAATTTTTTTGCCAGATAAGGGCTTCCAGATGTCTTATCTTCATTTTGAGCCACGTTGTTCCTTCTCTGTACATTTTTGTCACTGTACGTTTGCCCTGATAAATCAGAGCTTTACACCCCCTCCCCCAACACCCAGTTCTACCTGGAAGGGTTAAGAGTATGGTATAACGTATGGAAGCCTTTGAATTGACGGGCATCCATTTAGAACAGTCTGATAGTGAGGAGAGTGACGTGGTAAATGTATAACAAAAAAGTCAAGAAGTGCAAGGATCAGGCATAGAAAGGCATGTGAAATGTTAGCAGTATGTGTAAATAAATGTCAGCAGTATAAATAAGAGGAATACAGAGATAAATTGGAATTGTAGAGGCTGCAATAAGTACGGAATGAACATGCTGGATGGGTCCACTAACCTCTACCTAATAGCAGACAATTTTTAGTCTCTACATGAATGAGTACAGACACATTCAATACAATATTTGCCATCTAGTTGACCAAGGTAGTGTATCTACCTAGGACTTCTACCAGTGGCATGCAAAGCAGGGCACTAACGCTCACTGTAAATGTCTTTTTTGGATCATCATTGCATTCTTTCTCAAATCACTCTTCCACTAGAAAAATAATGTCACTGAATGTTCAGTTCTACTTCCAAGTTAATTTTTCATTGTGATAATAAGAGGAAACATTTTGGCGATTGCTTCGCAGCACTGAAACAGGAGAAAACAAAGACCAAGAAAAGTACAGCAGCTGGTTAGAAAATTAAGATCTGGACTCCCGGAGGAAAGGAAAGAGACTCTCAGGAAGAGTCCAACAATGGTATTAAATATTAAACAAGGAAGGACACTTGTAACGTGCATGAATGGAAATACAAGTAGTGCAGAAGATAAAACTACAAACGTGACTGGCGTATTGCGTTTATCTGCACACGACTACTATGACTACAATGTATTGACAGTTATTTTCCTTACTTACCATTGTGGTTCGTTTTTAATCTTCTCATTCTTTTAAACACCACGACCTTTACTTAAAACTGCTCTTGCTAATTACCGCTTAGTTTCTGAAGGTCACATTCTCCCTAATCTACAATGTACCAAAGTCTTGGCCATCTGGTGCTTCAAAAATATTCCCTGCTTTTGCCCTAGATAATCCATCTATATGACAATCTCTTGCCTAAACCCATCATTACCCTGTATAGATTTATCTAGGGTATACATTTTATTCATTCACATTCTTGTTTTAGACTTTTTTTTTTAACAAGAAACATCTTGATTAAATTATCACTTATGGAATATGCAATCATACATTTATATAAATGAAAACAAACCATATTGACATATTTTAGTTTCAAACATTATACATCAATTAGAATCTATCCAGTTATTATCAGTCAAATATTGCATAGCTCATTCAAATCCTGCCTTCTTTTAAACCTTATTCATCCTCCAAAATGTTATTCTGCGTGTATTGCTCTCACAATTCCAACTTTCTATATAATTTGCTCCTACCCTTTTCTAAAGATCCCATTTCCAGTTGTTTTATCTCTGTTACTCTATTCAATATTTCTAGCGAAGTTGGTTTATACTTTGATTTTCTAGCAACAGTTTTTTTTTTGGCAGCCACCATAATTAGTCTGTAATGCTGTACTATGTCTAGGCAGTTTCAATTTTGTATCATAGCTCAAAAAATAGTTTCCTTAGTTATATCAATTTGCTCACCCAGTATTTCTGATAGAGTAGTCTGCAGGGAATTTTTAAAATTTGCCAACTCATTACATTCCCAAAAAATGTGTTTGCAATTATCTCTTCCCCATCAAATCTCCAACATTTGCTATCTGCCTGAGTAAAAATTCTTTGGGGTCTACTTGGGGTATAAAAATGCCTATGGAAACACATCCAAGCAAAGATCATAAATCTTATAGACTTTGTTGCATGTTTGGGAGTCATATATATAATTCCCAGCATTTCTTTGTGAATTACTTATCCAGTCTCTCTTCCAAATCCTTTCTAACCCTGTCTGACACATTCTTATAGTTATGCAATATTTTATATGGTTTACTAATTATCCCCTTTTTAACAGCAGCTTATGTTCTAGATTCTATCAAAAACTCTCCCAGTGCTGGCCTTTCACTTAGGACTCCCCTATTCCTTTCTCTTTGCCTGTACTCTGATATCAATAGGGAAAGTAATCTCTAGCCTGCAGTCCAAATACATTATTGGCCTCTTCCCATTCTATTTCCTTTCCCCCCTCTAATTATTTGCTCCCATTACCTTGGTTCCTTTGCCCATTTTTCTCCAAATTCCAGCCCTCTCTTGCCTATTGTCTGTATCCCTAATTGCCATCATTCCTATCTGCAGAATCTCCTTTCTCCATTCCCATGTTGGCTTAGTTCTTAGAATACTTTATGCTACTTTATGAATATAATATTCTGTATGATTATTGTTATTTGGTATGGTTATTGTTGTTCTCCTTAAGGATCTGCATCCAAAATCCCAGTCTCTCCTTATTTCTTGAGCTTCTCACCTGTTTCATGATCATCCCTTTCCACTCTGAATTATAGCTTTCTGCTTGCACTGTGCACAGGAACCGTAACCATGGAGTTCTAAAATACCCCTTCAAATCAGGTAATCCCAAACCACCTTGTTCTATTGGAAGGATCAGCTTATCCCTCTTGACTATTGGCATCTTTCCCTCCCAGATAAAAATCTTCAACTCTTTATTAATTGCTATCCACAACTTTTCTTCTGGTTGATAAAAATATGCCTGACCTATGTATAAAACTAAAGGGACTAAAAAACATTTTGACTGTTATTATCTTGCTATCCATATCCTTAAAACAGCTTCCATTTTCTCAGTTTTTTATTTTCTTTTGTTTAGTCTCTTCCCACATATCCGTAGCTGCCACACTAAAATCATTTTTAATCCATACTCCTAAATATTTCATTTTATCATATCCCCATAAATACGGGTATTCCTAAACCAGTTCATGTGTGGATACGTAATTTACCGCTATTGCCTTTGTTTTAGATTGATTAGTTTTGTCTCCCGAAAAGATCTGAAACTGTCTCAGAATGATCCACAACACTGTAATGTCTTTTTCTGATTTTGTCAGGTACAAATAATATCATCTGCAAATAAAGCCAGCTTTTCTTGACTATCAAACCAATTATATCCTTGAATTACTGAGTCCCTTATTTTCTTTGCTAATGGTTCTAAATATAATGCAAATAACAAAGAGGAAAGAGGACACCCCTGTCTGATTCCTCTGCTCAAACAGAACTTATCGGAGAGGAACCCACCCAGTTTAATTTTCATGTCAGATCTCTCATATATCCTCTTGATCAGCCTTATAATTTTATCAGGGAAGGCAAATGCTTCCATTGCCCTACTCATAAAATCCCAGTTTACTCTGTTGAATGCTTTCTCTGGATCAAGACCCACCAATAACAGTGGTATTTTCTTACATTCTACTTCCCTCTGGATCATCATTGTCCTATTAATGTCAAATGTTTCCCTCCCTCCACAAAACCACATTGATCCATATCCACTAATTTTGGCATCACCTTTGCCATTCTTTTAGCCATTATAGACATAAACACTTTGCAATCATGGTTTAAAATTTAAATGGACCTATATGAAGCTGGATCTGATGGGTCTTTACCATTTTTAGGTATTACAGCCACCAAAGCTTTCTTCCAGCATGTTAGTGCTCGTCATCCTTATAAAATACTGTTAAACAAAACCTTTGAGATCTTTATTGCATTTTATTGGCTCTGATGGACTGCTTATGTTTGATGTCTTTTCTCATATGGATTCTCCAGATGTGGGCTTTGACTCTAAGTGGGGTTTTATCAACAGGATAGATAAAAATGAACACCATGTCAGTCTTTTCTATGTACATTCCAACCATCTCACATTTTATGCTTGTTGCCTTTTTTATACATGCTATTCAATGTCAGGTTACCTGATATGGGTAAGTGAAAGTCTCTTTCTCAGTGGGTGGCCATCAGTACTGCTCCCCATACTAGACTCTGCTTCGGGCTTTTATATTATTTATCTTGTTTGATACCTAAGCAGGTGGACTGATCTTGATGGGACTTCTTCAGCCCTAACCTGGCTTTTAATAAAAACAAGCATTGCACAGCAATAGATTACAAACGTCACAAGGTGATACAACTAAAGAGCTGCCAGAAATGGTGGTCATTAAGAAAACACAGTTTTGCAAGAACTTACCATAACAGTAGATGTCGTACAGCTTACTCTTGTAGTATCACTGACAGGTGGGAGAGTACCAAAGCTGTTCAGAAGACGAGAGGAGGAAGGAGGAGCTGTGCTATGGTCCAACAAGCCCTGCAAGATGGAGCTTGCAAATCCTGCTCTAGCTCTAGAAAACATGTAATGCTTAGGATAGGTGTGGACAGAAGACCAAGTAGCCTCTTCAATAACAGTTCTAGAATCTAAACCCTTGAAGAAAGCTTTAGAAGAAGCTAATGCCGTGGTGGAATGATCCTTGACAGAGGTGGAAAGCTGTTTCCCATGAAAGGAGTAACAAAAGGAAATGCTTTGGAAATCCAGGAAGAAATGATTTGTTTAGAGACTGGCAAACACAATTTCTTTTCTTGAAAACAGACAAAAAGCTGATATGATTTACTTATGGCCTTAGTTTTGTCCAGGTAAAACCTAAGTTGCCTGTACACATCTGATGACTGAATAATTATTTCCCCTCTGTTTTGAGGAGAAGGAAAGAAGGGGTTATTGACAGAATGGTTCAAGGACAACTCATTAACTACCTTGGCCATGAAAGAAGGATTAGTTTGAAGGGTAATCCTATCTTTGTGGAAAATAAGGAAGGGTGGAATGGCTATAAAAGCTTCCAGCTGATGTAAGAGCCACTAACAAAATCATTTTCCAGGTACAAAGCTTTGAGGAAGAATTGGCAGCTGGATCAAAAAGTGCAAGAGTCATTTTTTCCAGAACACAGTTAAGGTTCCAAGAAGATGGAATAAGGTTTCTTGGTGGCCTGATGTGGAGGATGCCTTTCAAAAATTGTTTGACATCAAAGCATGTAGAAAAGGTTAATCTATTGATAGACAAGCAGTAATGGATGACAAAAGAGCTTTAACTGAAGAGCATGCAAGGCCAGGGTTGAGTAACTCACACAAATAGCAAAGAACAGTAGGAATTCCCACTGAGAAAGGGCCTTGGTTCTTCTTTTGGCATCACAAAGAAAATGCTTTCCATTTTGTAACATAAGATTTTATAGTAGTTGGTTTTCTAGCCTCCTATAAAACCTGAAGCATGTCCTCTGAAAAGTGGTGCCTGAAAGAAATCAAAACACTAACACCCAATGAGTTAATTACAGAGTTTGGAGATAAGGGTGAATAAGAGAAACCTTGTTCTGTGTGAGCAAGTCCATCTTTTTAGGTAACGTATGATGATTGCCCCTAGCCAGATGGAAAAGAAGGGGTAAGCAGTGCTGTCTGGGCCAAAAGGAAGTCACCAACAAGATTTTTAGCTTGTCCTTCATAATTTTGTGAAGGACCTTTGGTATCAGTGGCAGGGGAAGAAAAAGAATGTAGGAGTCTCCTCTTCCAAGAAAAGGACTTGGCATCTATCATCCCAGCCTTAGGGCATGGTTCTTTGAAACAGAACAGATATAGCTGTCTCTTGTGAGTGGAGGCAAAATGATCTATCTGGAGATAACCCACTGGTGGACAATGCCCAAGAAAGCCTCCATGTTTAGGATCCATTTGTGAGGATCTGCCCTGGATCTGCTCAGTGTGTCTGACACCATGTTCCTTTCAGAGGTAATGTAAACTGCCTCAAGAACAAGGCTGCACTGAATGGCAACATCCCATGCCATTAAGACTAATCTGCAAAAGTGATAATGCGTGGTACCCCTTGCATGTTTATGTGCCACATTACTGTGGTGTTGTCTGACAATCCTGGAGTCCAAAGATGATTCAAAGAATAAAGGGCCAGAATCAGATCCTTCATCTTCTTCATATTTACATGGTCTTTCCTTTCTTTGGCAGACCAAACCCCCTGGACATTTAAGCTGTTGGAACAGACTCACCATGCCAGGTAAAAAGCATCTGTGTGCCACTTTTGGCAAGGGTAGAAACCAGAAAGGGCACTCTTGGGTTGAGAGAAATATGGTTGATCCACCAAAGTAACTCCTTCCTCATGCACGGCAAGAGAGGGATCTGGAAATCTAAGGGATGGCAGTGCCAAAGCCAAATTTATTTGAAATACCACTTTCATTTCCTCAAGTGGAGTCTGGCATATGGAAGCAAGGAAATGCTGAAGCCATGCACCCCAGGACTGTCAAGTACTCCCTTGCTGAGGTCATGTGCAAAATAAGGTGGTCCTGGAAGAACTGCTTCAAAAATATAACCTTGTCTGAAGGAAGGAAAGCTGTCATTATTAGAATGTTGATCCTGTACCCTAAAGAAGATCTGGTCTTGGGAAGGAGTCAAAACAGAGTATTTCAGGTTCAAGGTAAACCCCAAACTGTTTAGAAGTTTCATTGTAAAACTAAGATCCTTCAGAAGAATATACTGGAATGGAACACAGAGAAGCAGATCATCCAAGAAAGGGAATATATGGATTCCCTGAAGTCTTCAGAAGTCAATGACTGCAGCTAGGCACTTTGTGAATATTCTTGGGCAGCAGAAAGGCCAAAGGGTAAAGCATAAAACTGAAAATAAGATGAAGAGACAGAAACTCTCAAGTATTTCCTAAAAAGAGGGTGGATAGGAATTGAAATGTAATAATTCTTCAAATTCAAAGGTACTAAAAAAACCCAAAGAAAAATAATAGGGAACAGAGACTGAAGAATGGAACACTCAAAAAGGTGTTGAGAAAGGTTAAGTCAAGGACAGGTCTGCAGGTTCCCTCTTGTCTTGGGACTAAGAACATCCTGGAGTAAAATACCCTGCCTAACTGAGCGGAGGAAACCAGTTGAAGAGTTCCTTGTGAAAGGAGAGCCTGAAAAAAGGAAGAAAGTACAGTAGTGTAAGTAAACTTACAATAACAGTAGATGTTTGAATAAACACTGCTGTACTCACTTTAACTATATGGGTTATATTCTGCAATGGATATAACAGCTGGCCAACTTTCAAAGCTTCAGGGCACCATCTACATACCAACCATCAGTCAGCTAGAGCAGAGCTGACTAAAAGGACATGTTTAGGCACTTCAGAGCTTTTGTGCCAACAGAGAGAGAGAGAGGCTGAGCCCTGAAAGGACAGTGCTAGGAACAGCAAAAAATAAATGTTCTCACCCTGGCATAAACAACACACCAAGAAACAAGGGGGGTGGAGGGAGTGGCTACAGCAGCAGTGAGCATTTGAACATCCATGTTACAGTAAGTTTACTTACATCATCTGTACTATGTCCATCATACTGATCACTGTTACAGTAGCCTTAGCTATAGTGGTAGATTACCCTAGTTTACTATATTTGGGAGATGGGAGGAGAAGGTCCAGGAGCCCATGGAGAATGGTCCTAGCAAAGCCTGATCAAGACCTTGTCAAGGAATCGATCTTATTTATATAGTGCTTTGTAAAACTATGTATAAAGGACCAAGTTGCAGCTTCTAGAATACTTCTAAAATCTAACTCTTTCCAAAAAGCCATAGATGAAGCCAAGACCCTGGTAGAGTGGGTCATGACCATGCCTGGAATAGTCTTCTTGTAGTGAGTTTAACAAAAGGTAATAGCCTTAAACAGCCATTTGGAAATAGTCTGCTTTGACACAGGCTGGCCCTTCTTCTTACCTTAACAAGAAGTGAAAAATTGATCCAACAATCTGAAAGATTTAGTTCTGTCAAGATAGTTCTGAGTTGACTGTGGACATCCAAGGTATGGAGTATTCTTTTTCACTCATTTTTGGGTTTAGGAAAGAAAGCAGGAAGATGGATAGTTTGGCTTAAAGTAAATTCAGGCACCACTTTAGGCATAAAAGAAGTATTAGTTTTTTTTTAAAGAAACGCTCTTTCCATGAAAAATGATATAGGGTTGCCTCACCATAAGAGCTTACAACTTAAATAGCCTTCTTGCAGAGGTCAAGGCAATCTCTAAAATTGTTTTCCATGTTAAGAACATCATGTCAGCCAGGTTAGCTGGTTCAAATGGATCAAGTGTTAGATTTTTTAACACAAAATTTAAGATCACACGGAGGGGTTACCAGTATTATTGGAGGCCTCTTATGCAAAACCCCCTTCAAAAACATTTTCGTATGAGAATGCATTGAAACAGGAGGATCCATGAGCAGACATGCTGAAAAAGAAGATAAATGAACCTTGATGGAGGAGTAAGAAAGGCCATAGGATAGTAAGTCACACAAATATTGTATACCCAATGAACAGCTAGCCCTGAATGGTTACTGGTTATGTTGTTGGCACTAACTACAAAACCATTTCCATTTTCTTATATATGACTTTCTAGTAGATAGCTTTCTTGGCTCCATTAGAACCTGCTGTAAGTCCTCAGTAAACAGGTGCCTAAAGGGAATTAAGACCCTATCATCCTGGCAGTCAACTGAAGTTGATTGGGGTCAGGGTATATTAAACACCCCAGTTCTTGTGTGAATAGATCCAGTCTGTGAGGAAGCTTGTGGTAATTGCCCCAGGTCATTTACAAAAGAAGGGAGAACCACAGTTGCCTGTGTCAGAAGGGAGTCACCACAATGATTATTGTGGGATTCCTTCTGAATCTTCATAAGTACCTTGGATATCAGTGGAAATGATGGAAGACCTGACAGGAACATTCCTGTCCAAAGAAAAGAAAAGAAATGAAAAGAAAGGAGAAAGTATTTGTCTTCTATTCCTTTTTGCATGGAGTCCTGGAGCAGAATCTTGCCAGCTGATTGTTCGGAGAACAGACAAATAGGTTTACTTGAATAACTCTGTTACAGATTAATCAAATTATGGAAGACCCCCCCCCCGATCTAGTTTCCATTTGTGAGGGTTTGCTCAAATTGTTTGCCTCACAATTTTGCTCTGATGGAATGTAGGATCCCTGAAGAGTGAGATTGTTCTGTGAAGTAATATGCCAAGCTAACATGGCTAGTTTGCAAGGAGGGTTTGACCTGACCCCTCCTTGCTTGTGAATATACCACATGACTGTGGTATTGTCTGTAACAACTTTAAGAGTTCCTGGGGACCAAAGATGATTCAGACAGTGGAGTGCCTTGAATAGGGCAAGCATCTCTCTTATATTTATACGTTTGCATCTGTCCTGTGTACCACACACCTTGCATTTTTATCCCTCCTGAAACTACTTCTCAAGCAAAGTCTGAGGTGTCTGTGCTGACAGACTACTTTGAAACAGTGATGGGGGAGGGGAGACCTGGATTTAATCATATTGCTGTCCAAGCCAAGTGATTTCTCTTCTGATAAGCCCCAGCACAAGGATTTGAAAAGACAAAGGATGTTGATGTTGGGACCAAAGAGACTTCACATACCATTGTATCTTTCTCATGTGTAGTATTGCCAGAGGTATCATGAGAATCATGTATTCCCTTGCAGTGACCAAAGTCTGAGAGGAAAACCTTAGAAAAGGATCTAGATAAAGATCTATTTTTTTTCCTATGGAAGAAAAGCTCTTTGAACTGAGGTGTCTAGCTTACACCCCAGGATCACTGTATGTAGGATGCCAGTAGAGTGAGACTGTCCTCTGAAGCTATATCTCAAATTAACATGGGTAGTCTGTATGGGGGGGGGGGCTATGACCTGGTTCCCCTTGCTTGTTGATGGACCACATGACTGTGGTATTGTCTGCAACAATTGAAGAAGTCCCAGGGAACAAAGATGATTCAGAGAGTGGAGTGTCTTCATCAGAGCAAGTATCTTTTTTATATTTAGGTTCTTACATTGGTCCTTGGCATCTCACACACCTTGCGCTCTTATCTTTTCTGAAACTATTCCTCAAACAAAGTCTGAGGCATCTATGGTGACTAATTTTGAATTGGTGAGACCCAGATTTAAGGATATTTGCTGTCTCCAACAAGTGATTTCTCTTCTGACAACCCCCAACACTGGGATTTGAAAAGAGAAATGATATTGATATTGGGACCAAAGAGACCATGTGGAGTCATGCCAGAGGCATCATGAGAATCACAAATCCCATGAGACCCAAAATTCTGAGGTTTTCCCTCACAAGAATGAAAGTCTAATTAGAAAACTTTAGAAGCAGCTCTATATAAAAATCAATGTTTTGCTGTGAAAGAAAAGATCTTTGAACTGCGTCTGGGCACCAAAACCCTTCAGGACTTTCTTGCCCCCAAAAGGAGAAACCCTACTGACTTGATAAAAAGTAAAGTTGGGAACACATAGCTTTATCTAAAACACAACTACAAACAGAAAGAAATGAGGCTGGAGGGAGAGTGTGGCTCCTGCAGCAGTGGTTTCACTGTAACATCTATTGTTAAGCTATGTTCAACCTGCTCAGCTGTATTATGATCATCATAAATCACTGCTGCAGCAGCTTTAGCTACATGGGTAGATTACCATCGCTTATCCAGACTGGGTGGAAAAAGGATTAGTATCCAGAAGCCCCTGGAGAATGGTTCTAGTAAAGCCTGTTCTGGAACTTAGAAAAGGGATCCAGTTTGTAGCGTCTTGTAAAAAGTATGCACAGAGGACCCTGTAGCTGACCATGTAGAATGCTTCTAAGAGTCCACCCCTTTCCAATGTGCCATAAAAGAAAACAAGGCCCTAGCTGAGTGTTCTTTGACCATGCCTGGAAGAGATTTACCATGGTGGGAATACCAAAAAACCAATAGCAAGGGGCAATCATCTGGAAATTGTCTGTTTGTTTTGACATGGCTTGCCCTTTCTTTGTTCCATTATAGGAGGACAGATGTTCAGCTTTCCTAAAGGACTTGACTCTTTCAAGATAATGCCTGAGTTGCCTGTGCACATCCAAAGTATGAAAAATTCTTTCTCCCTGATTATTAGGTTATAAATAGAAAACAGGAAGACTGATGTCTCGATTCAAAATTTAACTCTGAAACTACTTGTGGCATGAATGAGGGATTTGTTCTTAAGGTAACCCTATCTCTATGAAAAATAAAACAGGGCTCACCAGCCATGAGAACTTGCAACTCAGATACTCATCTTGCAGATATAACACAGTCCTCCACATCATGAACCATAAATTAGCCTGGCAAGCTGGTTCAAAAGGAGACAGAGTTAACTTTTCCAGTACAAATTTAAGATCCCAAGTAGGTGCTTCCTTTTCTTTAAAGGCCTAACATACAACACCCCCTTCAACAACTTCTTAAACAAAGTTTACAAAGAAAGGGGATGATCCATGGGCAGATATGCTATAATTGCTGACAGGTGAACTTTGATAGATGAATAGGAAATGCCAGAGGAGAGTATCTCAAAAAATATTGAAGAACCAGTGGTACAGAATCCCAGAAAGTGGCCCTGGTTGTTTGTATGGCATCAAGTAGTAAACATTTTCCATTTAGCAATATAATATGTCCAAGTAGCAGACTTTCTTTCCTCCTTTAGTACCTTCTGCACATCCTCAGAAACAGTGCCTAAATGGTATTACAACTCATTCATACATGCAATCGGTTGTAGTTGTTTCAAACTGGGGTATATCAAACTGCCCTGTCTTGTCTGAGTGCATCCATTCTGTGAAGGCAGTTATGGTAATTGCCCCTGGCCATTTCCAAAAGAAGGGAGAAACGCAGATGCCTGGGCCAGAGGACAGTCACCACAATTACCTTTGGGGTTCCTTCAGAATCTTTAAAAATTCCTTGGATATCATTGGAAAGGGTGGAAAAGCATACAGGAACATTCCTGTTCAAGGAAAAGAAAAGGCATCTGTCTTCCAGGCCTCCTTGAATGGAGTCTTAGAACTGAATCTTGCCAGTTAATTGTTCAGAGAGGAAGAAAAGAGGTCTACTTGAGGATCTCCCCACAGATGGATTGAATCTTGGAAGACTCCCAATCTACTTTTCATTCGTGAGGGTTTACCCTGGTCCTGCTCAGCTTGTCTGACAGATAATTTTGCTTGGGATATAGGATACCTGTAGATTGAGAATGTGCAGTAAGGCTATATCCTAATCTAACATAGCTAGTCTGCAAAGGGGGTAAGATCTGCCCCCCCCCTTGCTTGTTGATGTACCGCATGACTGTGGTATTGTCTGTAACAACTCAAAGAGGTCCAGGGGAACAGAGATTATTCAGAGAGTTGAGTGCTTGATTAGAGCAAGCATCTCTTTTATACAGTATATATGTGTTTGCTTCTGTCCATGGTATCCTAAACACATTGCACTTTGATCCCTCCTGAAACTCATCCCCAAGCAAAGACCAAATTGTCTGTGGTGACTGACTGTGTTGCAGCAGGAGTGGAAAAGGGGACACTTGGATTTAGGGATATTTGCTGTCTCCACCAAGGGATTTCTCTTCAGAAAACTTCCAGAACTTGGATTTAAAAAGATAATTGGTATTGGTACTGGGACCAAAGAGACTTCAGATATCATTTCTCCAGTGGATTCTTGCCAAGGTTATCATGAGAATCATAGATGCCATGAAACACAAAATCCTGAGGTATTCCAATGCAGAGACTGAAGTCTGAGTGGAAAACCCTACAAATAGATACAGATCGACTTCTTTTTTGTGGGAGACAAGCTCTTTGAACTACAGTGTTTAGCAGATATCCCAGGAATACAATCTTTTGTGATGGAGTCAAAAAAGAATTTTGAATGTTTTCTTGGAATCCCAGTTTGTGTAACAGATCTCTCACCCAAGTGACAGATTTCTGGCACTTTGAAAAAGACTCAGCAAAGATAAGCAAGTCATCTAAATATAGAAAAATGTGGATACACTGCAGTGAGCTGTAACTGGAGCTAGACATTTTGTGAGCACTCTTAGTGCAGTGGATGGTCCACAGGGTAAGGCAGAGAATTGATAATGTGATCCAAATACACAAAACCTTAAGAAACACCTGAAATCTTGACGAATGGCGATGTGATGATAAGCATCTTTTAACTCTAGTGTTACCAGAAAACTTAAATGAGGACGAAGAGGTAACAGGTTGTGAAGTGACACCATTTTGAACTCGGGCACATCACAAATTGGTTAAGGAAAGAACCAGAATGGTTTACAGGCATTTTCTTTCTTTGACACAAAAACATCCTTGAATAAAAACCTTTCCCAAACTGGGAAGGAGACACTGTCTCTATTCCTTCCTGAAACAACATATGTTGAAGGACAGGAGAAAACAGAGGAGTCTGGTTTTAATGGTGAGGAATTACCCACTTGTAAAGAAGGCATTTCCTCCCACTACCATCTGTAACCTTGATGAATGATCTTCAGAACCCATTTATCTGAAATTATATGTTGTCAAATAGAGACCTGGAGATTGAAACTTTGTGGTAGGGAAAGGGACTGCTACTATGGGAGGGGGTACATGATCCTTTAAATAGTCATTCTGACTTGTTAGATTGACCTTTGTTTTTGGAGGTGGGTTCCTGCCTTCTTTTTGGAACCCCCTTGCAATTGCTTCTTAAACTTCTGTTTGCTGCATTTTGCCAAGACTTTTGCTTCTTGCCAAAACTGGATGAAGGGGCAGAGAATTCCTTGAAAATTTTAGAAAAGGAAACTTGAAAAATCCAAGATATTCCATGTATCAGCTTACCCATCTCATCACACTTTTTGGTAACCTCTGCAACAGAGAGACCAAACACCAAGTCTCTGTCCAAAGAAGAATTTAAAATCTCATTTTTTATATCTTTTGGAAGGTTTTGAAACACAGCCAGGCAAACCTCCTCAAATCAGTACCAGTGGCTATAGCCCTGGAAGAAGTATCAAATGAGTCCTACACATACTGCAAACAATGAGTTGTGACCTGTGAGATGGAATAAACTCAGCCATCATACCTTTCAACCTCTTAGTGCAAGAAACCTCGGCAGACCCTAAAATAAAGGGGAGAAGGGGCAAAGATCCAAAACTAGGGACAGATTTAACATATTGCT
Organism: Protopterus annectens; assembly: GCF_019279795.1. Classification (NCBI taxonomy): domain Eukaryota; kingdom Metazoa; phylum Chordata; order Ceratodontiformes; family Protopteridae; genus Protopterus; species Protopterus annectens. The sequence continues at coordinate 1,149,871,190 of NC_056746.1, forward strand.
CTTATAAACTTTAGAAGTTGACAGAATAACAGGATTTGTGTTAGCATGCATTTTTGAAGGATATGAAGTCTGAAACTCAAATGTGTGTCATTATTTAGTGACTTCTGTCATCTGTGATTTGCAATAAAACCTAAAATTTTATGAGGAACAAATCAAAAATAAGAGGCAAAAATCTGAACATTTGGTGAAAATCTGGACAGTTGAGATACATGTTAACCACTTAAACAGAATTTTCTTTACAAGAAGAAACTGCAGACAAAACATTTCTCATGCTTTCACAATTAATCAGAATAAACTTTAACATATGAGTCTGACAATTCAAAATTCTTAAAAGCAGAATTGGAGAAGCATACATTTTCCCATACTTATCAATTACTTTTCCATCCTTGTCATAAAATGAAATAATAAAATTAACTAAATGTTTAGCAGCAGTAGGTTAACTTAAGCTATAGGTACTGGATTAGGTTTGAGATGAGCGTATAAAAACTTCACAGACTGAGGAACTTTATACATCTGTCTGCCTTTTAGAGGCAGCAGGCTGACTATGAGGAACATTGCAGGTAGTGACACACATCCTGCAGTGCTGACAGTTTTGGGGGAGCGAGTGAAGGTTCCAGAAATTCCACTTGTAACACCTCATAGAACTGTCTGAGAGACTGAGGAACCTCAGTATTCTCCCACTTCAAACACTGGCACATTCTTGGAATAGTCTCAGAGAAAGAGAAACTCCCATAGGGAGAATCAGATACTGTCCTTTCCTCTTAATCTGAATCAGAAATCCGAGAAAACCTGTATCCATCCCTTCATCTTCCTGTCCAGATTCAGAATATTAAATCTCTTCAGGGTAAGAGTGCGTCCCTTTTTCTTTTATGAGAAACCATCTTATAAGAAGGATCAGTAAATATCCTTAATTAGACCCTGAGCTACATTTGGTACACTACTCTTCTCCAGGGAAATTTGAGTGGAAGCAGATACATGTTTAGTTTACTGTTTCTGTTTCTTTTTGACAGGAAAAATGGGACCAGCAGAGTATTTATTGGCATCAGAAGCAGTTTCCCTAGGGATGGGCATAACATTTGGACTAAACAGGGAAAACTTCCCTGCTCCCTCTCCCAGGATCAACCAGAGTGGCTCTCCCATGCCCACTGAGGAGACTCCAGTAACTGCAGAGGACATGGCTAGCACATTGCCTGTCCCAAAAAAATGTTTTTCAGCTACTTGTAACAACTTTTAAACTGATAAGAAAAAAGTGCTCTCCTTTTAAAAGTACAGTTAAGTCTCGAGACGGTCAGTCCAGGAGGATATCAGAGTAGAGCTGTTGCTCTTTTTGTTTGGGAGGAGGCACCGGAGATAGTTTGGGCACCTATTGTGGATGCTCCCTGGTACCTCTCATGCTATGTGTACTAAGCACTGAATAGTGGAATGAAACACTAGGACAGTCCTAGGACACACTGAAGGGTATATAGTTTAACTTGCCTTGGAATACCTGCAGAATCCTACATGATGAATAGGGGGAATGTCCCTGCAGATAAGGAACTGTGATCTTCCTGCTCGGCTTACAATTACTTTGACTAATCAGGGCAAATGGTTTAGAGACACAGCAGACGGATGGATGAATTTAGGCAACACTGATAAACATGCATTCTGTCTTCCATTGACTTTTTACCTAATGCTAGTACTTTAGCTTTCAGTGAATTCCAAAGCTTCAGAATGGCAACCCAAATTGCTCTAGCACACACCATAAACTTATATTTCCATACATCTAAGAACAACTGAGCTAAACTATTCGGGTGCCTTACAGGCATATGTTGTGTAATGAGGCAACCAAGATGCCTAGAGAAAGCTATGTGAGTTGTGCTCATCTGAAAGAACTGAACACTCTAAATATGTGGTGGCCATACAGGTTAACAAAATGGCTTGACAATGGTTTATGGAGTCAGTGAATCCAGCTGCATGGTAGGTTGTTCTCTAGTAATTCATTTGCATTTAATAGAGGACATACTCGTAAACAATGCAAGCTTTCACACCTTTCCATGCTTTATGAAATGAAGTTTCAATATTCGTGTTACACTATAATTTGATAGAAGCATAAATCTGCCACATAGTTAGGTATAGACTCCCTACTGAAATGCTGGCACTCAAAATGCCAAGTGCCAAAACATAGACAAAAAAGACTAAAACTTTAGGAGAAGAACATATCTCAAACATTGCTCTTCTCTTTTAAACTTTTTTGCAGGTGGGCAAGCCCCCTGCACCCCTGAACTTATATATACTTTCTCCATGATCTCCATACCTCAGAGAAAAAGGATTACTGAATGAAGCAACAGTATCAGATTGAGTATATGTCTGTTTTTATGCAATTCAGTTTCTGTGTTTTGGGACTCTCGCTCTAGCAGGTCCTGACATTTCAAATGGTTACCATAGATATATATAATGAATGCAGCAGACAAATATGCACACAGCTCATCAAATTTTACACCTAGGTAAACATTTCATTCATAAAGCTATGGTCCCCTTACAGACCAAAAATCACAATATTTTCACTTTAAAGCAGAACAGCAGTAATAATAGACAAGTGCAAAGTGCACAGATTTTAAACTTGTCATGTTTGGTTCCTTGAAGTCGAACTCCATGATAATTTTTCGACTGGAAATCACTAGCAGTGTAGTTTCCATCTGCATACTGGCAACGATTCAATGTATGCGGGCTTATGCCTTTTCCTCACAATTGTACAGCAGCATAGTTAGTATAAGTAAGGAAACGTTTTTTTTAGGTTTCATTTAGTTCATGCTTTGGTATGTTTCATCCAATTGAAGCTTTAGTAAATTTAGGTGTGATGAAACAAAGGGGAAGCACTAAACATGACCAATCTTTTGTCAACTCATGGCATCTCCTAAGCATGCTGTAATTTATAAATGTACAAGAACTTCTTGTTTCTCTTTTTAGATCAGCAATACCACCAGGCTAATCTTTAAGATAAAAAAGTAAAAAATGCCCTTCCTCTTCTATCTCATTGTGAATACATCAAATCTCAAATTTTGAAATACAAAAAAGCAAATAGATAAATAAAACTTTCTATTTGTTTTCCTTCTCTGTGTCTATATTTACTCACAGTCTTTTGCTATAAAATCACTTTACTGCAGTGCTCACTTTACGTTGAGCGCCCGTGACCACAAAAATAGGCCTACTCTTTGCATACATACTAATCCCTTCTGTTCTTTCAGTGAAGGGATTTCTTCTAATCTCTCAAACGTGTTTAAAATATCTGTGACAAAGCCTTTGCTACAGCTGAATACATGTGTCTAAAATTCATAACAGGGAGTTTAAAAGGAGAGGCATTAAAATGGAAAAAGTACAAAGGCTACTAACTTCACTACATGTTTTAATTGAGCCTATTAAATTAATAAAGTAATGGGCTGCTTTTGTATGATGTCTGTTATTTTCTGTGGTACCTTTTTACCGATAATCTAGGTGATAATAAACACATTGCAACTACCAAAACATAAAAGAAAATCAATTCAGCAATAGAAGCTAGTCAACAACTAAATAAAGTACATATACTTAAATAAGCATCAACCTAGCAATGACAATACATAACTTTGTTAACTTGGTTCCATCCATTTATGATCATTTTATTTTTTGTTCACATCACTTCAGAAGTTATTGTCTTGTTTGTTGCTGTCTTTACATAGCTAGATCACCGGTATATTCACCAGACCTTCTCGGTCGTTATCACTAGTGTCCCTTGTGTCCAATGTGCATGCTTGTCCCTCACTCTGAAATGGGGGCAATCAGCTACTGTTGCCAGCTGATGGATAACATTTCAGACGAGCTTGTAGGGAAGTTATGTATTTATCAGGTCAACTGAAGTGTTATAATTTCCAAGAGACACAATATTTATTTATTTATGTTTGGAACAGGTGGGTCAATGGGTTCATCATATCCTATTACAGCAAAGGCATCAGACTAGCATTAGTTCACTGAAAATACTAATGGGTATGAAATACAAAGCATTGATCTCTGATATTCTTCTCACACAGGTAATGGCTATGAAAAGGGCTGCTTTACATGTTAGGAACTTTAAATCGATAGAATCCACTAGATCAAACTGGGGCTTTGTGAGTATCCCTAGAAAAAAAATTAAATCCCATGATGGAAATGGTCTAGCCAAGGGAGGTCTGGAGTGAAAACTTGCTTTCAAAAAGGTCTTGCACATCTTATGTGATGCTACTGAAGATAAGAAGCCAGAATTCTTCTTCCGGCTTTTCCTGGTTTGGGGTTGCCACTGTAGAACAACGGTCCACAGAACAATTGGCAGTGGAGTTTTTTTATGGTGTCGAGTTGCCAGCCTACTGCCCAACCTTCCACAGAAAGCACACACACACACACACACACACACACACACTCACACCTAGGACCAATTTAGAGTGTCCAATTCAACTACAGCATGTCTATGGGATGTGGGAGGTAACCGGAGCACCCGGAGGAACCCCACACAACTGCAGCGAGTACATGCAGACTCCGCACAGAAGGCACCCCAGTCGAGAATCAAACCAGAGAACCTCTTGCAGTGAGGTAGCAATAATAACCACTGCACCACTGTGGCTGCCCAAGAAAAGAAGCTGGAATAAAAGCATGAAATATCTGCTAAATGTACCTTAACTGTAGAATAACTGCCCCTTCTCAAAAACTATGAGCCCAAAAGGTAAAAACTTGAGAAAGAGAAACTGACATAAGGTCTATACCTCTATTTGAAGCCAACAGTGCAAACTTTTTTCCACTTGTTTCTATATATCTTCTGAGTACTCATTTCTTGAGAGGCTGAGATGAGACAGACTACTTCATCGGGAATAGATGGATTGCTGGTCATTATTTTAAGAGGAAAAAACATGCAGTCAGATAAAAGGAATGAATGTCTGGGTGAGGTAGCCAAGAAGGATGAAGCAGTAGACAAGGGAGCTTGGGTAGGAGAAGAGCACTTCTTACATCAGGGAATAACAAGGGAACCACATCTACCAGCATGAGAATGGGGATATGAGAATGACCTTTTCTCGACTTGTCTTGACTTTCTGGATGTATCTGGGTATGAGATGAAGGGGTGGAAAGGCACAAAGGATACCTGGGGTAAATGTGTCTCTTGGAACCTGTCTTTCAAGAGGAACAACATTGAAAATAAATCTCTATATTTGGTGTTGAAGGGTAATGTGAAGACTGATTGCAGCAGGGTCTAGCCACCTCTGAAATACATTTAGAACTGATGTCTTGTTGAGGCACCATTTGTGAGGAAGCAGTATCTTTTCTGCTCAACTTGTCAGCTATCACATTGGATGTCCCTGGTATGTGTATTGCTACTCCTGCCAAATTGTCCGAATGTATGGCAAGCAGACCTTGAGAGTGCTGGCACTGAATTGCCTGCAATGCCAGTACATTGATGTGCAATCTAGTCTCTACCTGAGTCCATGTGCATTTTGTTATCATGCTTCAATAATACCCCCAATCCCAGAATGAATGCATCCGTGGTCACGTTGGTGGTAGAAGAGATGTGAACAAAGGGTGTACCCATGGAAAGGTTCTTCTGTCTTGTCCACCACAACAGACTCCTTGTTCACAGCCTGTCTAACTGGCTGCCTATGAACAGAATGGACACAATGGACTAAGTATGTGACAGCTGGGATTTTGTGAGTCAGGACTGCTATGAGCTAATCATCAAGATAGGGGAAGCCTTTTGCACCTAATAGTCACATATGGGCTGCAACAGGGGTCATGCATTTGGTAAGCATCTAGGGGGTTATGGTGCAATCAAACAGCAGGGATCTGAGCTGATAATGACTGGCTCTTACCTGAACATTCAAGAACTTCCTCAATACTTTATCTATCTTGATATGCAGGAATGCATCCTGGAAGTCTAAATAGCACATTCAGTACCCAGCCTGCAAACACAGTAGAATGGACTGCACAGTAACCATTTAGAACAACTCCTTCTCTACATACTGATGTAATTAAATGAGGTCAAGAATAGTTCTGAAGGCCTGCATTTTCTTGGTGCCAAAAAGAACCTGAAGCAGAACCTGGACCGTTTCTGTTCTGGTGGGACCTCTTGGATGGCTCTTTTTTGAAGGTGAGATTGGACTTCATGTAAAGCTGCCTTCATTTCTTGGGGTGGCATTATAGGAACTTGAAAGGGCAGACCATTCACCATCTCTAAAAAAGAAATATAGTCATCTCTGGATATGATGTCCCTCATCTATCTGATTAGCATGATGGCCAACCATATATTGAGGTGGTGGGAAAAACATCCTCCAACTACCTGCAGAGCAGGACAGCCAGGCAGCTGTTCAGGACTTGTACTGCCAAAATCATCAAAAGCTCTTCTATGGCCCTTATGATTTGGGCCACCTCTGCTTCTGGGGTGGTGGCTTGATTGCAGTTCCCCTCTACCTTGAGACCTCATGTCATACTGCCATCTATGCTAGGACTGTTGGTATCTATGAAACCACAATTTTGTGACCCCCCTTTTAGTTCTTTTGATAAGATCTTTGGGGTACTGAAAACCTGACCAAACAGATGAGAGCATCTTGCATTCCTGTTCGCACTGCAGCAGCTTTCCCTTCACCTTGTGTCCAAACAAGGAAGAGCTGTCAAAGAGATCACTGATTAATGCTGTCATGAACTGACCAGTGAAATTACCCTTCACTCTAGCTGCACCATCTACAGCATTATGAATTAGATACATGGTGAGCCATGATACGGAAAAAATATTTGCCATCTGGGTTTTTAGTTGGGTCCTTAGATCACTTGCTGGCAGCTGTTTCAGAAGCTGTTTACACCATTTCGATATGAAGCCTAGTTATATGCAGCTTATACTTCAGACCACTGATGGAGAATATCCTAGATGTATAGATGCTTTTCCCTAGCCTATTTATCTTCTTAGATTTTCTATTAAGAGGATAAATAGCCTTTGCATCCTCTGGGGTGTCCATCTTGTTGGCAGCAGAGACAACTATGAAGTCCACAAGTGGGCACTTACTCCAGTGTGGCTTATCCTTGGGGATCCACAACACTCTATGAGGGCATCTGGAGAATTAGTTTAGTAACATCAGGATCCTTCCAAGTTTTGCTGCACACTATATCTACAAATTTGTATGGGGATGGAACTATCCAAGCCACTGAGAGAGAAGACTGATAGGTCTTCTGCAAGATTTCTTCCATAAGGAGGCAATAGGCCAAGATAGTTCAGCTGTGTAAGTAAACTTCCATAACAGTAGATGTTTGAATAATCACTATTGCAGTAGCCTTAGCTACATGGGTTATATCCTGCCAAGGATATAACAGCTGGCCAGCTTCCAAAGCTTCAGGGCATCTTCCATGCATCCAAACTGTCAGGCAGCATGAGTTGAGCTGACTGAACGATAAGTTTGGTTGCCAGGCCCTTCAGGGTTTTCCTGCCAACAGAAAGAGAGAGATAGAACCCTGAAAGAACAATGCTAGGAACAAAAAAATAACACTCTGGCATAAAAAAAAGAACAACGAAAATTAAAAAAGCATAAAACAAGAGGGTGGAGGGAGGTGAGCTACTACTGTAGCAATGATCATTAAAACATCTACTGTTACAGTAAGTTTACTTACACAGTTGTACTATGTTCATCATATTGATCACTGCTGCAGTAGCCTCAGCTATATGGTTAGATTACCCTAGATTACTATATTTGGGGGGTGGGGTGGAAGGAAAAGAGTCCAAGAGGCCCTGGAGAATGATCCTAGCAAAGCCTAACCTTAACCTAAAGAAGGAATCAAGCTTATCGTGCTTTGTAAACATATATACAGTGGACCAAGTAGCAGCTTCTAGAACACTTCTACAATCTAGCACTTTCCAAAAAGTCTTAGATGCAGCCAAGGCCAGGTAGAGTGGAATAGTTATATTATAGTTAGTATAACGAAAGGTTATAGCCTTACACAACCATTTGTAAATAATGTGTTTTGAGACAGGTTGTCCCTTCTTCTTGTCTTCACAAGAAATGAACAATTGATCCGAAGATCTATAAGATTTTGTTCTGCCAAGGTAGTACCTGAGTTGTCTTTGGACATTCAAGGCATGGAGTATCCTTTCTCCCTCATTTTTAGGTTCAAGAAAGAAAACAGGAAGATGGATGGTTTGGCTTAAAGTAAATTCGGATACAACTTTTGACATATAAGAAGGATTAGTTCTCAAAGAATCCCTGTCCCTGTGGGTTTACTCACCATAAGAGCTTCCAACTTGATACATTTCTTGCAGAGGTCAGAGCAACCAGTAAATTTGTTTTCTGTGTTCAGAATCTCAAGTCATCCAGGTTAGGTGGTTCAAATAGCATGAGTGTCATCTTCTCTAATACAAAATTAAGATCTCAAGAAGAGGTCATCAGTTTGCTTGCAGGCCTCTTGTGCAAAACCCCTTTCAAAAACATTTTGACATGTGACTGCATGTCATGTGGGCAGACATGCTGAAAGGGCAAATGAACCTTGACAGAGGAATAAGAAAGGCCATAGGATAGTAACTTACACAAAAATTGTAACTAGTCTTGAATGGGTGCTGGTTACATTGCTGGCACTATAACTAGAAAACCTTTTTCATTTGTTGATATATGATTTAACACTGCATCGATGGGCCCAATAAGATCCTGAGATGCTTATTAAATAACATGAAATATGACGTCTCTGGTCCTCTTGAATCACTTTTCAACTGGAGCCTACAGTGCTCAAAGAATGGAAGATGACAGTCATTCCTCTGCACAAAGGAGGTCCAACCACTAAGCCAGGAAACTACAGGCCCATACGTTTGACCAGACTTGTATATATGGCCATGAAAGGAATCATTATGAATATGATAACCAAGGACATAGTTAACTTGCAGATGCTGGACATACCACAGTTCGACTCTGTTAGAGGAAAATTATGCCTATTAAATTTGGTGGACTTCTTTAAGACAGCCACCAAAGCAATGGATGAGGGCAAGACTGTGCACACAGCTTACCTCAACCTGGCCAAGATTTTTGATAAAATAAACCACTCAGGCATTATAGATAAGCTCACTAAATTAGATAGAAACTTTTTTATCACCCTCTGGATAGACCCAGGAGGTCAAAATAAGTGATGCCACCTCCACCAAAAGGCCAGTCACTAGGAGAGTTTCACAGGGCTCGGTACTGGGCCTGCTCCATTTTGGCATCTATTTCTCTGAAGTGGAAGCAAATGCTGAAGGTTTATGGCAAACAAAGTTTGCAGATGATTGCAACCTGGGGGTTTATCACTGACTCCTCTGTAGATACTAGCATTCTTCAAAAAATCCTAGCTCTGACTAACAAATAGTGCCAAAACCATGGTCTTAAACTCAATGCTAAGAAATGCATAATTTTACCCTTTGGGAAGTCAACCATTCTGGCTAATTACCATGTTGATAATATGCCTCTAACAGTCAACCCAGTGGTCATGGTTCTCGGTACGCATGTAGACAGTAGCCTTACCTTCGACCACCATGTGGCCACAGTGGTGAGGAAATCCTTTTATGCTGCACAACTTATAAGTAAGGGCAATGCATCTAGATTCAAAGAGGTCATTATCCCACTGTACTCTGACCTTATCAGGCCAGTCATAGAGTACAATACTCCCTTCAGTATGTACCTGATCAGGCATGTGCAGCAATTAGAGTGACATCAGAGGTTCCTCACAAAAATAATACAAGTCATAATAAACCTGCCTTATGCAGAACACCTTAAAGCCCTTTTCCTCTACTCAGTCTTCTATAGATTGCTAAGGGGTAATCTATGCCTAACTTACAAGGCATTAGCACACTGCACACTTATTAATCTCCTGCATATTTGTAAGTCAAAAGAGAAATACAAGGTCTAGGGACCTGAATTTTGTCTGTGACTTAAATAGAACATGCTGGAGAGACAGATATGTGTTCCAGAGACTAGCTCTCCAATGGAACAGGCTTCCTATCTATGTGAAGCTGAGTTTGTCTATAACCCAATTTAAGCACAATAGTATAGGAAATTTATACCAGGCCTGGAACCCCTCTTCCTTACGGACAGAGGTAGCTTATAAATACCTGGCCTTCAATGTCCTATTTGGATACAAGACATCATTATTCTTTCAAGAAAACTTGTCTAGTCTTATAAAGCCCCCCTGGTCATTATTTTAGTAACAATATATGAATTTATTTTCTAGTAGCAGGCTTTCTTGCCTCCATTAGTACCTGCTGCTCATCCTCAGTAAATAGGTAACTAAAAGGAATTAAGACCCTATTGTCCAAGCAGTCAGCTGATGTTGATTGATTTTAGGATGTATCAAGCACCCAGGTTCTTGTTTGAGTAGGTCAAGTCTGTGAGGAAGCTTGTGGTAATTACCCTTGACCCCTTCCAAAAGAAGAGAGAACCACAGCTTCCTGGGCCAGAAGGGAGTCACCAGAATGATTGGAGGGATCTCTTCTGAATCTTCAGAAGTACCCTAGATATTAGTGGAAAGGGTGGAAAACCATACAGGAACATTCCTGTCCAAGGCAAAGAAAAGAAAGGAAAAGATAGGGGAAAAAAAGAAAAGAAAGGAAAAGAAGAAAAGAAAAGAAGAAAAGAAAGGAAAAGAAAAGAAAAGAAAGGAAAGGAAAGGAAAAGAAGAAAAGAAAAGAAAGGAAAAGACATCTGTCTTTCAGGCCTCATTCAGTGGAGTCCTGGAATAGAATGCTGCCAGTTGATTGTTCAAAGAGGTCTACTTGAGGAATTACCCATAGATGGATCAAATCTGGGAAGACCCCCAATCTAGTTTCCAATCATGAAAGTCAGCCTTAGTCGTGCTCAGCTTGTCTGCCACACAGTTTTGCACTGACAGAATGTGAGATGCCTGTAGACTGAGACTGTCCTCTGAAGCTGAATCCCAAGCTAAAATGGCTAGTCTGCAAATGGGGTACAATCTTGATCCACCTGCTTGTTGATGTACCACATGACTGTGATATTGTCTGTAGCAACTTTAAGAGGTCCTGGGAACCAAAGATGATTCAGGATGTTGAGTGCCTTGATCAGGGCAAGCATCTCTTCGATATTTATCTGCTTGCATCTGTCCTTGGTGTACCACACACCCAGTACTTTTATCCCTCCTGAAAATTCTCCTCACGCAAAGTCCAAGGCATCTGTTGTGACTGACCTCTTTGGAATGGGGTGGGAGAAGGGGGGACCTGGATTTAAGGACATCTGTTGACTTCACCAAATAATTTCTCTCCAAAAAAACTCACCACTGGGATTTGAAAAGACAAATGGTGTTGATGCTGAGACCAAACAGACATTGGATACCACTGTTTCTTTCTCATGTGAATTCTTGCCAGGGTTATCATTTGATTGGGAGGGTGGCCTAATGTTTAACGTGTTTGCCTTATAAACACAAGGTGCAGGGTTTGAGTCTCACAAGGGATAACTGGCTAGGCTTAAAACGGCTCGCAAGGGCACTTAGCCTAGTACTAATCTATGATCTATGAGGATCATAGAAGCCATGAGACACAAAGTCCTGACTGAGGTCTGAGTGGAAAACCTTAGAACTAGATCTAGTTAAATATCTATTTTTTCCCTGTGGAAGAACAGCTTTTTGAACTGAGGTGTCCCGCTGGCATCCTAGAAACATAATCCTGTGTGAAGGAATCAAGAAAGACTTTTGAATGTTCTCTTGGAATTTCAGCTTGTGTAAGAGATCTCTCACCCAAGATAAAGATTCCTGATACTTTGAAAAATTAGACTCTTCAAAGATAACCAAGTAATCTAAATATGGAAAAATGTGGACAGCCTGTAGCCTGCAATGAGTTATAGCTGGAGCTAGACACTTTGTGAACACTTTTGGTGCAGTGGATAGTCCAAACGGAAAGGCAGAGAATTGATAATTTGATCTAGACACACAAAATCTTAAAAAATGTCTGGAGTCTGAATGAACAGGGATGTGATGATAAGCACCTTTTAAGTCTAGTTTACCAGGAAACTTGAAAGTGGAAGATGAGGTAACAGGTTGAGATGTGGCACCATTTTGAATTTGGGCACTATCATAAACACGTTTATAAAAGAAAGATCCAGAACTAGTCTCTAATCAATTTTTTTCTTTGGCACTAAGAACATCCTTGAATAAAACCCTTCCCCTCCTGGGAAGGAGGAACTGGTTCTATCACTCCTTGGGTCAACATGTGATGAAGAACCAGAGGAAACAAAGACTTTGATCTGGAGGATGAGGAATGATCCCCTGGAAAGGAATGGATACATATTAGCTTTATTTTTTCATTGTATTTGTACCTCTCCCCACCCCCACCCTCTCTGTTACTACCCTTTTTATTGCATATATTTATTTTATTATTTTCTTCTGTCTATTTTTTTACTATTATGTACAGCAGCATAATGACCTGCACCCATCCCTCAGGCGAGGCCTGTTGGCCCCCACAGGTGGCAGCATCAGTACCACCACCACCAGAAACACCCAACATAAGTGGGCTCCAGTCTGCCATGGTCACCTCCACACCTACTGTCCTGCCTACACCACTCATTACAAGCAGCCCTGCAATGCATGCTGGGGTTGTTTACCTGCCAATAGCAGTATCAGTGGAGATGACACCCTTGTCACCCATCGACAATTGGTTGACATGGTAATCAGGGATCTGTAAACATAAGTAGACAGTAATCTGGCCTTTGACCAACATGTGGCCAAGGTAGTAAGAAAATCATTCTATGTTGCCCAACTTATAAGTAAGGGCATGCCATCCATGTCAAAGGAAGTCATAGTGCCACTTTATCCTGCCCTTATCAGACCCATCATTGAGTATAATGCCACCTTCCACATGTACCTGACCAGATATATGCAACAACTGGAACATCTACAAAAGTTCCTTACCAGGAGAATCCAGGGTATAAACACATCGTCCTATATGGATCACCTTAAAGCCCTATCTCTATACTCTGTCTCCTATAGGTTACTGAGAGGCAATCTATGCCTGGCATGGAAGGCATCCTCAGATCCAGCCCTGATTGACCTTTTGCACATCTGCAAAATGAGTAGCATCAGAACCACTAGCGCCAAGTAAGTTTTGCCTGGGGCATAAATAATATATGTGGGTGAGATAGAGATGTGTCTCAGAAGATTCCCATGCTCTGGAACAGGCTGCCCATCCATATGAAGCAGACTCCATCCCTAACCCTATTTAAGCATATCCTTGACCAATTTATGGGAATTTGGAAATTGACCCTGGGTCTGGGCCCCCATGTCTCTGATGTACAGTGGCAGACAGTAATGCTCAAACTAACATTACCCCCCACATAACCTCTAGAAGCTTCCTAACTAACATGCCCCCTCCCATGATACATAGGGAAACAATTGGGTTGTATTGTACAACTAGGCTTATACAGGCCCTGGTGGTCATTAGCCTAGCATATACTTATGAACTTATGACCCCAAGGAAATTAAATGTCTGAATTGGCCAGACTGAGTACCTCCACTGGTGACTCATTGAATCACGTATCTGCCTAACATTGTTTCCACCATCTGAGATAGGGCCCAGTGGTGATGATACCCAGGGTAGTGAGTAATCTCCCATTAGATTTCAGCTGGCAGGGACTGCATCTGTGGAACTCATAATGTCCCCATCCTAGTATTCCCATCCCTTTTGTGTAAATGGCCACAACTATTGATTGTACAATCATCCCCTCATCCCTGTCTCTCCTTTGATTGTCTGCTATCTCTGTCACTGTTGTATTCATTCTTCCTTATTGTGTTGCCACATACTCTGTCAGTCTTGTCTGTTGTCCCCATCTACCTGCCTTAGTCTTCTTATCTTTGTCTTACTTCCCTTACTTCTCCCCCAATGTACCTTCTCTTTATGCATGAAATCAGGCATCTATTCCACAAAAACTAATTATCCCACCTTCCCCACCTCCAAGATGCTCAGTCCTTAGTTGTTCACCATCTATTCTATTGTTCTGCTTGCTTTGCATTTTCATCTCTTTCTTATATTCCCATTTCCACCCTTTAATCTGGTGAGAAAATAGATAAACATACCAAACAAATGGACATGTATGGCTCCCAAAGCACTGATTGTACTTGCATGGCAGATAGTGAAAATCCCAGTCAATGCCTATGTACAACTCCTGAGCACTGGTATTCCGCCTCTTATGACAAAGAGTTTCATTCTTCCAACTATTATCATGCCTGTTGGCCTCCACAGGTGGCAGCAGTGTCCCACCACCACCACCAGAAGCACCCAGTACATCTGTGTCCCAGCTTGCCATGGCTACCTTCCCACCTCCTGTCCTGCCTGCACCACCCATTACAGGGAGCTCTGCAGTGGATGCTGGGATTGTTTACCTGTCTATAGCAGTACTACTGGAGGTGACGCCCTCATCACCCATCAACATCCCAAAGAGTTGACCTGATAGGCTACGGCTGCACATATGAACTGAGCAGCACTGAGCAGTAGTTGGCACAAATAAAATAGGGTGTGACCGCTAGGTTTTGAGCACTTCCCTTTGTTTAGTATTATACTGCCAGCTATGCCTGTGGATAATGAGTTTAGATCCCAAAGGTGGTGTCCTGAGTAGTCTTATTCATTCATTCTGCAACTGCGAGACACACAACTACTGTGAGTTTGCCTGAAGGGTTTTGCCTGACTGCTGGCATAGCTTAGCCTGTAAAGGAAGTGCCTTGAATAATGCAAGTGATGAAGGATGTGGATTCTAACCTCCTCAGGGTTGCAGGGTTTTGTCTGTTTTGTTCTTTCACTGTACAAGTGTGTGACACAGCTACTGTATGTTTCTCTGAATATTTTTTGTTTGACTGCTGTGGTAGATCAACCTGTCAGTGAAGTGCTTTATTTAATGCAATTAATGAAAGCTGTGGGTTCAACTCCAATATGAGTTGCATATAGGCACCACATTGTTAAAGTAAGTTTTTTGCCCCTGACTTTTGGAATATAGTACAAGTACCCTAGTTGTACTCTGATGATGTTGTAGTTGCACTGTGTCGGTGCATTTTTTTTTCTCTCTCTCAGCCCATGTATGTGCTGTTTTACATTTTGTTCTCTTCAGTTCTTTGACATTTATATGCAGCAGCATGCAGACTGGAACCTCCTACCACCACCCAGGCTTATTGCATCCCCACCAGTGGCTACTACATCACTGCCAGCAGTGCCCCCATTTGCCATACTCACATCCTCCCCCAAAGAGTACCACTGTCTTTCTTCTGTTTGTTTGATGCTCCCTTGCTCATTGTTTTTCAAATCCCTGATTGTATTACCACTTCCCATCACAGTATTGCCAATGTTATCTGTTTGTATATGTTGCCCTAATACCTGTTCTAACCCTACTAACTTCATCTGAATTCCCTTACTGCCTTCCACAAGTTAACTTCTCTCTAAATATATATAAAATATATCACTGGGACAAAAATTAGATAAATCGACCAGCACACAAGCCTCATGACCCTGTGAGGCTGCTACATAAATTTCTTTCTGTAGCGCCTAGTTGGTGAGCATGACTGCTGCAGGCACCATCCAGGCTCCTGTTCCACAGACAAACATTGCTGCTTCTCATACTTCCGCTTGCCTACATCATTCTCCCACACGCTCTTTCTGCAGTCTCTGCTATGGCTATAGCCACAATATTTAATGAGATACTCATCATATACACTTGCCTGGCCACATTCATTGCTAATAAGCATCAGTTCTTATCGCACATCCACATTCAACAGTGGAGAGCTGGCCACAATCAGAACTGCGGTGTTTCTGAATCTCGGCAATATACTAGGATGCACTTGATCATTTTCCACATGCCATAACTAATAAATTTTCAGATATAAACAATTCATTAATCAAGATGTGTATTTATATTTTATTCATAAAGAGGACTTGTCATAGATGGCAACATTTGGGTTCCTCCTTTGTTCCTCTTAGGTTAAGGTTTGTACTTTGTTTTTCCCTGACTCAGTAGTTTATCAAGAAGAAACAAAATTTAAATAATATTTTTAAATCTTTTATTTTATTATTTTGAACACAAAACAACCAAAGCTTAGGAGGACTGTTTCTGTTCCAAGCTTTGTCTTCATTTTTCATCTATCCAAAACTAAGTAAGCCAGGAAAACAATTCTGCTAATATATTCAAGGTCTTGAGGTTGATAAAATAAGCTGAAATTATAGTTTTGCAGATCAAAAGTAGTAGGTTATTAAACAGATATTTTTATCCTTCATATTCTGTAACTACTTCAGTGAATGATGATATGTGCGCACATTGACAGTTTTGCTTCTCAGTTAGTACTTTAAAGTTTCAAAGACCCTTTTTATGCACAAACATTCCTCGGTGACACAGTACTTTTTTCCCTGTTGGATATCATTTCTGAATTATAAATACAGTTGAATATTTCCTGTTGTGTTGTTTTAAACATCTTTATTAAATTCTCACTTAAGACATACGCACACATACATTAATAGAAAAGAAAATAAACCATATTGACATTTTTTTCATTTACACACATTATATATTACATATATTTTCTTTCCTTATAACAACTGTCATTACATAAATTGTTCAGTTCCTGCTTTCTATTAAACCTCACTCCACCTGAACATTTTTCTCCTTCCCTTTTCTAAAGATCAGAATTCTATTTTTTATCTCTTTTACAATTTTCAATACTTCAAATACAGTTTATTTACATTTTGATTTCCATTTTCTAATAATTGCTTTTTGACCACCAACAGAATTAATCTTACTAAGGATTTGTTATGTCTAGGCAGTTCAGATCTTGTGTCTCACCTCAAAAGAATAATTTCATCAGTTATAACCATTTATTCTTCCAATATTTCTGACAGCACTCTGTAGGGATTTTTTTAAAATTTGCCAAATCATTATACTCTCAAAAACATATTCCCACTTATCTCTTCTTCCGGATCACACATTCAACATTTGCTATCTACTTGCAAAATATTCTTTAAGGTCTGCTTGGAATATAAAAAAAAACTATGCAAACACATCCAATCAAAACTCCCAAATGTCTTCCCATTGTTCCCATGTAAATTGCTTTTCTAGTCTCTCTTCTCAATCTTTTTGAACCTCCTCTGATTGCTTTTCATAGTTATCATGCAATATTTTACATGGCTTTTTAACAGCAGCTTATGTTCAGGATTCCACAAAAAAAAAAAAAAAATCTACCAGAGCAGGTCTTTCATTTAGGACTCCCTTATCCCTTTCTCTTTGTTTATACTCTGATATCAATCCGTGGTAGTGAAATTAGTCTCTAACCCGCACACCAAACATCTTCTTTATCTCATCCCTACTTTACCTTTCCCTATGTGCTTATTTTCTCCTAATACTTTGGTTCTTTTGCCAGTTTTCTCCAGTAAATTCCAGTGTTCTCTTACCTATTGGCAAAATTTCCTTTCTCCATGTCCAGTGATGGCTTAGTTCTTAGAATAATTTCTACAAATGTATGGATACAATATTTTGTACAGTTGTTATTATTCTCCTTAAGAATCTGCATCCAGAATCCCACTTTGTCATTATTTATTGAACCTCTCTCCTTTCCTCTTCATCATTATCCTTTTCACATTCAATTATAACCATCTGCTTGTGTTACGTCTGTAAGAGTTAGCTGTAAAGATTTAAAATATCAGTTCAAATCAGGTAATCCTAAAACACCTTTCTCTATTCTAAGGATCAACTTATCATACTCTTGCCCTCTTTCCCTTCCAGATAATTTCCTTCAACTCGTTATTACTTATTGTATATATCTTCTCTGGTTGATAAAACTATGTTTGACCTGTATATAAAACTAAAGGGACTACAAACATTTTCACTGCTTGTATTTTACTATACATATCCTTAAACTAAATACTTCATCTTATCATGTCCCCATAACTATAGACATTGCTGAATTAATTCATGAGTGGATACATTATTTATGTCTATAGTCTTTGTTTTATCTTCATTAACATCAAACTGTCTGAAAATGTTCCACAGCACTGAGATGTCATTTTCTGGGTTTATCAAGTACAAAATACCATCTGCAAATAAAGACTCTCAATTACCATGTCAATTATATCCTGAATTTCTGAGTCACTTATTTTTTTTGCCAGTGGCTCTAAATATAAAAACAATAAAGGGGAAAGAGGATATCCCTGCCTGGTTCGTTTCTTTAAACACAATTTATTGTAGAGGAGCCCACCCAGTTTAAGTCTTGCCTCTGATCCTTCAAATATCTTCTTAATTAACTTTATTGTTGTATCAGGGAAATTTGGCACAGTGGCGCAGTGGATAGAATTGTCACCTCATAGCAAGAGATTCCCCAGTTCAATTCTTGGCTGGGGTGCCTTCTGTGCAGAGTCTGCATGTCCTCCCTGTGTTCACATGGGTTTCCTCTAGGTGCTCTGGTTTTCTCCCCATTCCAAAGACATGAAGTAGGTGGATTGGACACTCTAAATTGGATATAGGTGTGAATGTGCATGTGAATGTGTGGTGTGGTTGAACTACCATGGCAGGGCTAGCCACCCAGCAGTGTAAACCTTGGCTCTAGATGATTGTCACTGCTGAAGTGACATCCTGACCCCCTGTGCAAAAATAGAAAAAAGGGTTTGTGGTTGGATGGATGGTTTGCTTCAGGGAATGCAAAT